>NC_133903.1:23740853-23953907 GCF_964199755.1 Larus michahellis | reverse complement strand
AGAGAAGAGAAGAGAGAAAAGAGAAGAGGAAAAGAGAAGAGAAGAGAAGAGAAGAGAAGAGAAGAGAAGAGAGAAGAGAAGAGAAGAAAAGAGAAGAGAAGAGAAGAGAAGAGAAGAGAAGAGAAGAGAAGAGAAGAGAAGAGAAGAAAAGAAAAGAAAAGAAAAGAAAAGAAAAGAAAAGAAAAGAAAAGAAAAGAAAAGAAAAGAAAAGAAAAGAAAAGAAAAGAAAAGAAAAGAAAAGAAAAGAAAAGAAAAGAAAAGAAAAGAAAAGAAAAGAAAGAAGAGAAGAGAAGAGAGAAGAGAAGAGAAGAGAAGAGAAGAGAAGAGAAGAGAAGAGAAGAGAAGAGAAGAGAAGAGAAGAGAAGAGAAGAGAAGAGAAGATGAAGGGAGAGAAAAGGCATCAGCAAACCCTGGTGAGGCGAGTGAGGGGCTCGGGCGGGAGCCGCTGCCTTGTGTGGGTTTCTCCTGCCCTCTAGCTCCGAGCCTAGCCGGGGCCACCACCGAACCGCCGCAGCTTGCCGTCCCACGGGGGCTGAAAACCGGCGCAGGGGAGGGACGGGAGCATCAGGGAGATTTTGGGGGCAGCATCCAGCCTGCGGCAGCTCTAAACCACCATTTCCTTTATTTCCACAACAACAACAACAACAACAACAAAGAAAGGTAGATGAAGATTTTGGAGAAATTACGCTTCAAAATAGGTTGCGTGTTTGCCTGCTTCGCGGACGGGGAGACGCCACTTTTGGGGGGCTGTGCCCCAGCGTGGTACTCACTTGAAGAAGTCCTCCTTGCAGTAGACGCTGCCGGCCCGGGAGAAGCAGCGGTCGGCCAGCTGCATCTGGCAGTCGGCACACTTGAGGCAGGAGCTGTGCCAGTGCCGGTCCAGGACCTTGAGGATGAACTTGTCCAGGATGTGCTGGTTGCAGCCGGCACACTGGGGGATCTCTGGGAGGGGGGAGAGAGATGGAGAGAAGAGCAACATCAGTCACCGCAGCCCCCTTGGCCCCTACAGTGCTCCCACCCGGCCGCTGTGGCTGGCAAAGACCTCCGTTGGCTCGTGCTGGTGCTTTGCCGGGTGATGAGGTGCCACCCCTCGCCTTGCCAGTGTCCCAGCACATCTTCATTCACCAGCCTTTGCTAAAACCCTCTGGGGTAGTAAAGCCCCTGGCCCCACCATGCACAGACAAAAACATTTGATGCTTTTCCCTTCTGCACCCATTTTCCAGGCCACATCCTGCTCCCGGCCACCCGTTTCCCTGCCTGCCTTTCGCTCCCTCTGGGATGGCAGCCTGCAACTCCTGATCAGGGACATGGGTGTTTGCTTCCCGTGGCCATCCCATGGGCCAGGCTGCCGGGGTGAGCCAAGGGTTCACCCATGGGGTCCCAACTGTGACCCAGAGGTGCAGGACACCAACCACCTCCACCCCACCTGCAGAAGGGTTTTTTCAACATGGGCAAACACCTCTTCCCCTCTGCTCCCGCTGCATCCCACGGACCATGCCATGCTGGCCCCCCCAGCAGCTGCCCAGTGCCCCTCTCCCTGCAGTGCCAGGGCACCAGGTGGCTTTGAATCGCCCACACTCCGGGACCCCAGTTTTTCCTGTGACGGGGACAGCGGGTTTCTGCCCGCTTTCTCCCATCCAGCAGGGGTGTTACAGATCCCTGTGGCTGGAAAAACGCCTGGAAAACACGGGCTGAAGCAAGGCCACGCTGGAGCGCAGCAGCGGGAAGCGGGGATAGCGGGACCAGCCCCATCCAGTCCCAACCCCCCCCCCCGCCCCGCCATGGCACTCATGCTGTGGGAGGGTGCTTGGAGAAGGAGGGCTTTTCCTAAGGCAAGATGTACACCCAGCCATCCAGACTCCTGTACGATGTCTGCCTATAGACGGACAGCTTCCATACATCTGGAGAGCTGGCTGTTTATCTCTCTCTCTCTGTGCCCACAGTTCAGAATAAACGGGAGGTGCTGTAAAAGTCTGCAGGAGAAGATTGCCCGGTAAAAGCCAGGCACATCGTGCTGACACACACGCATGAAAGATTGATTTTGGGGGGGGGGGGATTAAAAAAAAAAAAAAGAACACATGCCTGTAGCTGGAGCGTAAGAGCAGGAGAGATGTTTATGCATAAGGGCTGCCTCCCTCCCCTGCCGGAGAGGGGCCGACAGTAAATAGCCGGGGGGGGGGGGTTGATTATTATTTTTTGACGCTGCTACAAGTGCTGGGGAGGCGTAGGAGGGACTCTCTTGTCCCCAGACAAAGTGGCAGAGCTGAGTGGCTCCTTCACTGACCCGCGGTCAAACAAGCCCCCGCGCCCGGCGGTTGGGCACAGCCAAGGGACAAGGAACATGCCACCCCCCCTACCCCCGCCCGCGTCCGGGTGTCCCCTCTGCGGGGGGGCGGGAGCCGCCCTGCCCGGGACGGGGGTGTGCCTGGGAGCGGGGGGGGGAGGGGGAGGGCTCGGAGACCTCCTGCACCCTGCTCTGGGTGCTACCTGGAGGGGGGGAAAGGGGGAGAAAGGAAAAGCGGGGTGGAAGGCAGGAAAAGGAAAAAGGGGGGGGGGAGAAAAAAAAAAAAAGGAAAAAGGAGAAAAAAGGGGAAGGAAAAAGGGAGGGAAGAAAAAGGGGAATAGGAGAA
This sequence comes from Larus michahellis, assembly GCF_964199755.1. Classification (NCBI taxonomy): domain Eukaryota; kingdom Metazoa; phylum Chordata; class Aves; order Charadriiformes; family Laridae; genus Larus; species Larus michahellis. The sequence continues at coordinate 23,951,277 of NC_133903.1, read as the reverse complement.
AAAGGGGGTGGAGGAAAAAGAGGGAGGGAAAGGAAAAAGAGGCGGAAGGGAGAAAAAGGAAAAAAGGGGGGAAGGAAAAGCGCGGGGGGGGGAGGCAGAAAAAGGGAAAAAGGAGAAAAATTGGGGGGGGGAGACAAGGGGGGGAAGGAAAAAGAAGGAGGGGAAGGAAAAAGACGCGGAAGGGAGAAAAAGGAAAAAAGGTGGGGAAGGAAAAACGTGGGGGGGAGGCAGAAAAAGGAAAAAGGGGAAAAAGGGGGGAAGTAAAAAGAGGGGGGGGGAGGCAGAAAAAGGGAAAAAGGAGAAAAATTGGGGGGGGAGACAAGGGGGGGAAGGAAAAAGAAGGAGGGGAAGGAAAAAGAGGCGGAAGGGAGAGAAAGGAAAAAAGGTGGGGAAGGAAAAACGTGGGGGGGAGGTAGAAAAAGGAAAAAGGGGAAAAAGGGGGGAAGGAAAAAGAGAGGGGAGGGAGAAAAAGGAAAAAGGGGGAAAAGGGGAGGGGAGGAAAAAGGGGGAAAGGAAAAAGGAAGGGAAAGAAGAAAAAGGAAAAAGGGGGAGAGAAGAGGGGAAACGAAAGAAACGGGAAAAAGAGGGGAAACGGGGGAAAAGGGAAGGAACAGGGAAAGAAAGAGATGGGGAAAAGGAAAGAAAGAGGGAGGAAGAGGAAAGAAAGGGGGGAGAGGAAAGAAAGTAGCGGGGGGAAAGAGAAAATAAAAGCGGGGGAAAAAGGAAAGAAAAGGGGGGGGAAGAGGAAAGAAAAGAAGGGAGGGAAAGAGGACAGAGAAGAGGGGAGAAATAGGAAAGAAAGAGGGGAGAAAAGGAGGAAAAGAGCACGGGAGAAAATGGTATTGTTACAGCCTGAAACTTGTTAATTAAAAATACTTTGGGGTACTGACACATCTCTGAAGTGAAGGCAGCTTATTTTATCGTTCGCAAGGTTAGATAGTTACAATCCCAGTGCCCTTCAGACCATATTTATTGCCGGCATTTAAGCCTGCGTCGCATTAACAACAGTAGAATAAATAATTTTTTCTTTTTATTTTTTTAAATGTATCTACAGCTTCCATAGGTCGACCTTCTCCTTCTTGCTCTGAAAACACCTGGGTGCTTTGCTCCCCCCGCCCCAGCCCCGGCCCCAGCCCCACGGTTGCAGGTCGGCCCCAGCCCCATTTTTCCATATTTCATTTGTTAAAGGTGTTTCAGAGCGGTGTTGCTGAGAGCCGCTGGCACGGAGGATGGCACACAGCACGGCATCAGCCCCGAGAGGAGGCACGCTCGGTGCCATCGTGAAGTAAACCTTTCTCATTTATTTCATACACACGTATGCACATTTATGAAACATTTTTGTTTCATAACTGCTATTTGTTTCATAAATGGTTCTTTATATAAACGTGTATGAATACACACACACACTTACCCACGTGTGTGTATATACATACATACTCACAAACTAACAAACACGGCTTTCTCCTTCTTAAAGGCAGCAACACAGCTTAATTTCAACAAGCAAACAACTGCGGCAGATAATACAGTATCTTCCTCCAAATTTCCAGCGAAAAATATTTTTTTATATTTTTTTTTTAACAAGAGACCTTTTTTTTTTTTTTTTTTTTTGTGCTTTTGATCTGTCCGTAGCTGTAGGGCACCAATCAAATGCGCACAGGTCTGTGTCTGCGCACAGATGCGCAGAACGCGCATCAACTTGGCCGTTCTCCCCTGTACTAAATAATAATAATAATAATAACAACAATAATATAAAATTAATAAAAATAATAATCAGAGGGAGCTGCCGGGGTACCAGGAGGTGTCCCAGTCAACTCACTGGTTTGCCTGGTGCACGCAGAGAGAAAAATATCTTAAATTCAAGCTCTGGGCTCTGCTTTGTGCTTTGCAACGGAGGCGGCTGTGCCGGGGCCGGCTCGGCGCTGCCTCCCCGCCTGCCGAAAGCCTGGCGTTTGTTTCGCTTGTTTTAACTAAATTATTTGATAGAAGAGGAATAATGTTAATGGCACTACGCGCTCCCTTGCTGTCTTTGCCCACCAGCGTTTCAGGGCTGGCTCTGTGCACAGGGTGGTTTGATGGATGCTCCGGCAGGCAGACCGGGGTGGGGGGACGGGGATGGGACACAGCCCCGAGCCCCCCCGGGGGACCTGGGAATCATCCCAGGGATGCAAACCACTCCCCGGGGGAAGGGGCTGAGGCTAGGGGTCACCCCCACACCCCCCCCACACACACACGCAGGGTGATGTGCCCGGGATGGGGACCGCACCGCCGGTGCGCATCCCAGCCTCCCGCCGGCGGCTGCCCGGGCAGGATTTGGTCGTATCCCATTAAAAGCCGTAGCCAGCTCCGCAATCCGCCCCCCCGCAGCACCCTCCCACGCACCGTGGCACCCGAGCGATGGCCTGACAAGCTGTGCCGGGGTCTGGCCCCACGCCGCCCGCCGGCAGCGCGGCCGCCGTTACCGTGATTTATTCGCGGCGGGTCCATCTTCTCGTCCCTATCTCTCCCCGACGGAAAAGAAAGAAATAACGATCGAAACGAAACAAACTCGCGGGTGGGCTCCGAAATCCTTCAGACCTCAAAAACCTCCCAACCCGAGGGGGAAGGAGATGCCGGGGCAGCTATCGGGGAGGATGCGCTCCCCCCGCGCACCCCCAGCCCGGCCCCTCCGGCTCCGGACCGCGCCAGGCACCGAGCTGGCCAAACCATCCCCTTCTTTGGGTTTGGGTTGGTTTGGGGTTTTTTGTTTTGGTTTTTTTTTTTTCCTTTTCTTTTAAGGGGAAGGGATCGTCACCCGCGGAGAGGAAGGTGCTGCAGAATCGGTGCCTCGGCAATGCGGGTGGAAACAGAAGCACAAAGGCGGTCCGGTCCCCCGGTACCGGAGCCCACACCAAACACCCGTTCGGGGACTCCTTTAAAAAGACTTTCTGCGGGGAGGAAACCTCATTCCTTCACATGCGAAAAAAAAAAAAAACAAACCCTCTCCAATTCATTTCTCTGCAGCGCGCAAACGACTTTCCCAGGGGCGATCAATCAATCCCCCCCCCAGCCCTTGGCCAGAGGCTGGCGGCACCCGGGCACGATTCCCACAGGCTTTGGCAGAAGTTTTTTTTTTACTTCGGTGAGATTTGCAAAACAATATTCATAAATAATATTCGGGATTACAGTTTTAAAAATCCCCTCTGCAAAGCGGGAGCTCGGTTTGTCACGGGGGGAGATTCCCCCCCCCAGGCTCGGCTCCCCAAAATCTTGCTGAAGTGGAGGCCGTAAAACACAGTCCCTGCTAAAATAAGGAGGCTGTGCAGTGGTTAAATAGAGAGGGAAATCTGCGATTTCATAGTGATTAGAAATGAAAAATATCACGTATTTTCATCACACACACACACACACGATGAAATATCGAGGTGTTGCTGGGGGCGGAGGGGGGGGGGGGGGGGAGGGGGTGACCCCGGTGCAGGCAGCGGGACTGAATTCCCCTTGGGAAGGTATTCCCTGCCCCGGGGAGCCCTGCGCATGTGGAACCGGTGCAGGATCAGGCCCCAAAGGTGTCACGCCATGAAAGCCGGTGGCCGGGAGGTCTCAGCGGCCGCAGGGCTCGGCGCTGGAGCAGCAGGGCAATGGCAGAGCCACGGCAACTTTTATAGCAGCCCACCCTCACGTATTTTGCTCCTGACACTATTTTTTTTTTTTTGCGTTTAAATAAATTATAATAATAATGATATCTCGTTGGATTATTTCCTGATAATTCCCGATAGACGTCAGTTAGTAGAGAAATGGCAATGTCACGGGCAAGAGAGTTTGGTGGCACCCAGAAGGGCCAAACCGGGGAGCTTTGCTGGGGCGATTGCCGCTCCAGGGTGATTTAGGCACCTAATTTCTCCTTAAACCAGTGGGGTTTCGGGGCCACAAAAGCGACCCTGCGGCTGGGAACCGGAGGCGTTATTGGGTCGCAGGGGGACGGTCAGGATTCGGCCGTGGGACAGACCCTGCCTGTCCCTGCACCGGCGCAGGCTGCGTGCTCCTGGCGGGGATTTTTTTTCCCCCTCTGCTGCGGTGAAAAACGGTTAAACGGCCCCCCCACTGCACTCCCCCCCGCCCCAGGTGCCCGGCGACCGGACCGAAACGGGGGATAATGGGGACAACTCCCCCAGAAGCAGGATGGGGACTGGCCGCCAGCACTCGCGGGCTCGCCTTCCCCCCCCTCTCCCGGGCAGCAGCGGACAGGGGCACCGGCTCCACTCCCCGCGGAAACACCCACGGAAAACGAATTACAGCCACCCGGGGGGGGGGTGGGGGGGGCGGGGGCCGGTGCGGGGCACGGAACGGCGGGGGAGGGTCTGGGGGCCAGCGGCGAGCGGGGCGGGGCAAAACCTGGCCCGCAGCGGGCAGTGGGCCGGGGTGCGCAAACCCCTTACCCCTGGGTGTCCCCCGAAATGCGGCCGGGCCCCTCGGCACAGCTGCCCGCCCCGGCAGGGCTCTCCCGAGGCTCGGTGCCGGCTCGCCCCCCCACCGTCCACCGGGGCTCCCTCCCCTCAGCTTTCCGGGTGCCCCGGGGAGGGGGGCAGAGCATCACCCGGCTCCCCCCGGCCAGCCGCTTCCCCTCCGCGCCCGCAGGGACGCCCCGGTTCTCGGAAACCGTTTGCAAACGGAGGGGAAAAGAATAATAACGACAATAATAATATTAAAAATAATAATACTAACAACAACAACAATAATAAATAATAATAATTAATAATAATAATAATTGTAGCCGCGCATCTCCAGCCCGGGCCGCCCTCGGAGCGCCCCTGCCGCCCTCCCGAGCGGCCCCGGGGCTAGGCCGGGGGCGCAGCGGGGCACGGCCGCCCCCGCACCGGCTCCGCACCCATCGGGGTGTGCGGGCACACGGGCTCCCCCCGCGTAGGGCTCGGCCCTATAGAAACGGGGGAGGCTGACGGCCCCTATGGCTCCCACCCGGGGGCCGGGGTAGGGGGGCGTCCCGCCGAAACACGCTCGGGTCCGTACACCCGCGGGGGTCCATACACATCCATGCGTACGTGGGTGCAGGTACCCCCCCAGACATGCTCATATACACCCCCACATGCTTATATACGCGCGAGCATGTGCTTTCACAGCAACACGCTACCTGTAGCTACAGAGTATGTATGTGCACATATAGGGATATAGGTGATTTTTGGCCGCAGACACGGCGGCATCGCCGTCCCGGTAACACGCCCCCCGGCCCCCGGGTCCCTTCCCACCGCCGCCGTTCGCCCGTGAGGCGCTGCCTGTCGCGATAAACGGTATAAGCGGGGGGTCGTGCGCTGTGGGCCGGGGGTGCGCGGGGGCGGCGGGGACCGGGGCACCACACACACACACGTACACTTGCACACACATGTGCGCTTGCACACGCACTTGCACACGCAGAGCCGGAGCCGCGGCCGCGCCGACCTCTCCGTCGGGGCCAGGCCGGCATCGCTCCGCACGGCTCCCGCCGCCGCTGCCCGCCCGCCCCGGGGCACGCTCCTAATTTTTACGTCTATTTAAACACGGGGGAAAAAAATAAAGGGAAGGTGAAAAAAAAAACACGCCCGTGGGGGAGCGGGAGGCACCTGCCCAGCCCACAGGGCGCTGCCCCTCCAGCCCCTGCCCGCCCTGCCCCGCCGGCCCGGGGCCGCCTTTGCGGCAGGGAGCGAAGGAGGGAGAAGAGAAAAGCGTCCTTACGTTGCACCGGCACACCGAGGATCTCGGGAAGCCCCTTGACAGCCCCTTCGGCAGCGAGCGCGGAGCTTTGCATCATTTTATTGGCCCGGGGGGCGGCGGAGGGGAGAGAAGAGGGGAGGGAGAGATGCGGCCCGGGCCGGCGGAGCCCCGCGGCGGGAGGCAGCGCCGGGTCCCGCGGGCGGTGCCGGTGCCGGTGCCGGTGCCGGTGCCGGCCCGGGCGCGGCGCCGCAGCTGTGCCCGCCAGCGCCGTCCGCCTCCCATTCATTCACCCTGCGGGGAGCGCGCCTGACGTCACCGCCCGCAGGGGGGCGGGGGCGGGGCGGGCCCCTGGCGGCCAATCGCCGCCCGCCCCGCGCCGTCGGGGGCGGGGTTTGTCAGCCGGGGAGGCGTGGCTTGCGGGGCGGGGGCGGGGCCTGCGCGGAAGGGGCGGGGGCTAAGGGCGCCCCGCGGCCGCGAAGCGCATCGGGGCCGGGCCCGGCCTCGAGCATCTGGTGCTGTCGCGACATAGGGCTGTCGAGACCAGAGGCGCTGTCCGGTGCTCAGTCCGACGGTGGCATTGGTGGGAGAGACCCAAGAGCCATAGGTCCCAATCTCCACTGCCGGGGCTCAGGGCCCTTCTCCCGCTCTGTGGGAGGGGGTGGCGGGTACCCCCTTCGGGCACACAGCCCCAGCCCTGTCCCTCCTGCTGCCGGGGACGGGCGCTCAGCCAGGTGGGCACCTTCCCCTGCTCCAGTGGCCTCTGGCACATCACCAGCCCCTTGCTGCCGTGCCAACATTAGTTGTTTCCCAGTGGCTAGAAAGCCCATGGGCAACCCCAGCGCTAGGCTTGGCCATGACAAGCTTTGCTTTGACAGGGTGCTGTAACATGCCCATGCCCAAAGACCCATCCCAATGGCAGCGCCCCCAGGGAAACATCTGGGCATGGAAAGAACCAACCCAACTCCGCAGTGCTGTAGCCCACCCAGCCTGACCGCCCACTGGCTGCTGTGGCACAAGGGTGGCCGTGCCAAAGTCAAAGGACAATGGTTCGGTGTAACTACAGCTTCCAGAAGGATATCCACGGGACTCTGCCAAGAGAAAACCCTGGGGCAACCCATCCTATGGCACCAGTGCAAAACTGACGCAGAGGCGGCAGTACCTGGCGCAAAGGGCCCAGCAAGGAAGCTCACCGAAATGCAGCTGAACTTAGCTGGAGTGGGTGCCTCGAGCATCACCCTTTCTGATGCTTACCGCATCACCAGCTCGAGGACAACGGTGCCCAAGTGCCCCGACTTGTTGTGATCTCCCACTCTGCCCAGGTAACAGGGGCTTAGAGCACTGAGCCTGCCTGAGAGGGGTGAAGCCTCCGAGGAGGCTCACAGGGCAGTGGTGGGAGGGGAGGGAAGGATGCTCACCCAGCCGAAAACGCAGCCGCCCTTGGCTCACGCGTGCCCTTTCTGTGTGTGCAATGTGTGCAAATGCTGAAATGCAAACAAGGAAGAGGCTTTTCCCACCTGAAAAAACCTGAACCAGCCCCTCAGGAAATGTGCAAGTGGGACAATGAGCTGCTGCTTTTTAACCCAAAGCTTCATTTTACCAGCAAAACCCCAGCTGGTTCATCTCACACTATTGGGCAGAGACCGGTGGGCACTCATTGCAGGAGTGACCCCCCCCACTCCCGCAGTCCACCCAGTCCTGAAATCAGCTCCCCGCCACGAGGGAGGTGAATCCCATCCCCTCCCACCCCATCCCCTCCCCTCTGCTAAATCAAGCACTGGCTCTTAAGTGCATTAAGCATGCCCAGGCCACCACCGACCCTGGCCACCTGCGGTCCCCAGCCCCTTGAGGCGGGGGTCACCGTCCCCCGTGCAGTCCCTGGCCAGCCGGCAGCGCCAGAGCATGGCTCCCAGCCCAGACACACAGAAAGGCAGGTCCCTAAGGCAGATTTACGGGAGAAGTTTAGCTGGACATGCAGACAGACAGACACTGCCCCGTGGCCTCCCGATATCCACCACTTTGCATTTCCAACCTATTTCCCTAATTACTCCACCACTGCCGGGAGTCACCTCAGTCTCCCCTCTCCAGCACACTGATTTATCTCTCAGCTGGGCTAAGAGCTCCCCCCACCCCCTTCTCCTCCGGGAATTCAATTTTCATTCATTTTTCTGCTTTGCCAGATTGATCCAGCCCCCTCTGCCCGGCTTGGGATCACTCATGGTGGTGGTCAGCGGGGAAAGGGAGTCGCACAACACTGAGCTGGAGCATTGTGCTGCTGGGGGAGTTGCCACCACAAGTGTCCATTGAAAAAAAACCAAACAAACCACCAGCATCTTCCTCCCTGCTTGGTCTCATCTTGCCACATCTTCCCTGTAGAGCCTTCATCCCTTCCCTGCTATTGCTGTATTGCTTTGTCCCCCTCCATCCTTCCTGCTGTCCAACTGCTCCTCACATTGGTGGGGTTTTGGTGTCTTTTGGGTTTGTTTTCCCCAGCACACCCTGGTACCCTGAAGTGCAGGGAGGAGAGGATGGTCAAGGCGGGCATGAGCTACTGGCCGAGCAAACCCCCTTTGTGCCACCCAAGATGCCGTCAGGTTCTGGTGGTCCCCAAGGAGGGGGGGGTTACATGTGAAGGATGTGAAATCTCTGTCCCCCGCCCCCCACCTCCCAAGGTTTCTCCTCCTCCCAAATCTAAAACAGGGCTAAGGATCAGTGGTGACCAGCCCGCACAAGGGTGAATGTCACAATTTTCAGAGGGTTTTATTTCCAGGGCAGTTTCAGGGGGGCTCTGGCCCCGCAGAGATGCCCCGCTTCCTCCTCCACGTCACCTGGACCCCTTCTGGCCCTGCAGCCAGACGAAGACACCAGCAGAGCGACGCGATGATGCAAAACCTGCAGACAAGTGGGGATGCTGCTCCCGCACCTTCCCTGCCAATATTAATTAATAATAAAAAAGCAGGTAAATCCCAGAGCCTTTGCCGAGACCAGGACCCAGCCTCCCCTCGTGTGCCCCCAGCCCCAGGCACACGGGAACGGGGGACACCGAGGGCAGTGTGTCGCCAATGACCAAGGGGAACATCGGTGCATCTTTCCTGGGTGCAACAGGGGTTTTTCAAGGTGGAATTGGGGGGGGTGCAAGGAAAACCCATGCCTGGGTGATGCCTGGCGGGGGCGGGGGGTGGGGTGGGTATAAGCACAGCTGTATCCCCCATCAGCAAAGCCTGAGTGGGCTTGGAGGTGCTGGGGAGCTCAGCCAACAGCAGGGCTTCATACCACCCATGCAGCAAGTTTGCCAGGTCTCAGCCCAGCTCCCAGTGTCCTCTCATGCGATGAAACCAGCTCCCCCAGCCTGTGGGGGTGGGGGGGTGTACGTGCTTACGGGTCCAAAGCTGCCACAGCCACCCTTTGGCATGGGGCCACCCTCCCCTCTGGGCAGCGCCAGCCATGGCACCCCGAACCCCCAGGTACACAGCCCGCCAGCAGCCCCCCGCCGCACCCCACATCTTAATTACCCCGATAATTACCCATGACCCCATCCCACGTACACCCCTCTTGCCAGGGGCGGCCTGGAGCAAGGACAAGCATGGCAAGACCCAGGTACTCACCGGCAGCTGGAGAAAGCCTCTCCCCTCGCAGGCACGGCCGAACGGGGCGTTGCTAATTGTAATTGAAAATTAATTGACGTTAAGCGAACCCCTGGTGATTTTTATGGCCTGAGCGTGGATGGAGCTGGGGGGAGATGCTGGTGGAGACAGGCTCTTGCCCGCACCGAGGAGGGAAAGGGAAGAGGGGCAAGGCAGGAGAGAGAGAGAGTGCCGAAGGGGTGGGAAGGTGGTTGGGTGTGCGGGGGGCCGGCCACCGGCCTCGCAGAAAATTAAATTGCACTTGAGGGTAAATTGTATTAGGGAATAGCAGCCGCCTCGCGCCAGCCTGTGGCCATTTGTGTAATTAGCCCTGGGGATGCCCCAGCTCGAAGCGGTGCTGGGAAGGGGTAACCCCCATCAGGGAGGGCTGTTGGAGGGTTTAGAGTGCCTCCCCCCCGCCAGGACAGCCCATTCCACCCATGAGCATGGCCACGGCACAGTTTGATGCTCCTCCTGTGCCAGGGCTGGGGTGGGGGCCTGCCCCGAAGTCACCATCCTGGTGGGGGACGGTGTGGGGGACAATCCCCCCCGGGGCAGCACCAAGCCCTGCGGCAGCCTCCTGCCCGCACTGCTCCATCCGTGCCCCACACCCAGGGCTCCCCGGGTGCTGAGGGGGGACATCCCGGTGCCACAGCCTGGGAGAGTTGGGGCGGGGAGGATTGGGACTGCACCAAACAGGATTACTGAAAGGCTATTTACTGGACTCTCTTTTTTCCTGCGTGCACAGCAGCTTTAGCTCCCCCGGCCCTGTAAATCTCCCTGGCGGGCCTGTCAGGGATGCTAATCTGGGCAGCCCTGCCCACGGCTGCCTGCTAACCCCCTGCCCACAGCTCCCTCCGCCCCGGCACCCACCTCCCAGCCCTCAGCCCCTGCACCCTCCTGCTGCGTCCCCCGCAAAGCACCCACCTGCCGCATCCCCCCATCACATCCCCCAGCCTGTCCCCAGCTTCCACAGCTCCACCGAGATATTTTGGGGCTGGGGGGGCGGGGGGTAGTGGGGGTAACCACAGTCAGCCCCTCATCACAAATCCTGCGTTCCAGGCAGGGGAGCAGCTGGCGGGGAGGGGGCGCACAGGGGGTTATTGATGTTGGGGATAACCCCCCCCCAGGGAAATCAAGGAGAAGGAGGCAGCAGGGCTGCAGAGATGAGACCTTCCCCATCCATCACCCGCTGGTGGGCAGGACCAGCACTCTGCTGGGGGGGGACGCAGCCCCCCCTCCATGCTGGGATGAGGCAACTGAGGACCCAGCTAAGGGACGTGGCCAAGGCCAAGTGAGAGAGCGGCGACAGGGCAGGGCTGCCAGCCCCATGTCCCGTGGAGGTGTGACTATGCACAGACACCAAGGAAGAAGGAAAGACAGAGGCAGAAAATTTATTTCAAGGGCAGGCGAGGGGGAAGAAGGGCTGGAGAAGGCAGAGCTCCCGGTGCCCGGGCAGCAGCAGAGCCGGCCATCCTCCTTCCCCATCCCACCAGCCCTCACCTCCCACCTGGGCAAAGTGAAGATATCAAGAAAAAGGCTCCAAATCGGATTGACACCCCCCCTCCCCCTTAATAAAGTTTATTATCGGCCGGGCTCTAATCCTTTTAAATCCCCCGGACGGGGGGAAGGGCCGGGATTAGGGGAGGGCAGCGTAATCCCAATGAATTTGTTACAGGGGGATTTAGGCAGCGCCGGGAGAGCAGATGGCCCCAGCCCCAGCTCTGGAAAACAACCATTTTCCGTAATGATTCCTAACAAGGATAAAAGGGCAGAGAGAATCGGGGACAGGCGCAGGGGGCCCGCGCCCACGGAGGTCCCGGTCCCCGGGGGGATGCAAGGATGCTCACGCAAGTCTCCCTGCTCTGGACCACAGGCATGGCCAGCACCAAACTGCAGCTCCATGGCTCATGCCAATTTTGTTCCAGGAGCTTCCTGTCCCCCCACCCAGGCTCCCTCCTCATCACCCTGCTTCAGGACGAGCCACAAGCCACCACAACCACGGGGACATGCTGGCTGTATGGGGGTCAGCCGGCCATGGGTGCATTCAGAAGCAAAAAGCAGGAGAAAATGTACAATAATAACATTTAAAATTATTTAAAGGATTTAAACCAAGCCAGTGGCTTCTTCCCAGGGTGATGGGGAAGACCAGCGTGGGGACAGCCGGCGATGGGGGGACGGCAGGGAGGGGAGGTGCTGCCCCAGTGTGCCCGCGTGGCAGGGACCAGCCGACACAGTGGGACCGGCATCGGCAAAAATAATTTATTCCACTAAAACAAGCAGAGAGTGAGCAACAGTGAGGAGAGGGGGCAAGGAAAGGCAGGGGGGCCCTGGTGCACTTCTGAGAGAGGCAGGGGACACACAAAATGCAGCTGAATCCATGACTGCCATCCCCCCACCCAGCAGTGTCCACTTTTTGGGGGGCTGAACCCCCACCCTCCTGGCCCCACTAGTGGTTTGACCCCAAAGGGCTGCTCCCCAGCACAGGACTGGGCTTCCCAGTTTGAAACCAGCCCAGAGCTGGGGAGCTCCCAAGGGCAGCTGGGTGCCGAGACACAAACTGCCGTCTGTGTCCCAGCTCCCACGCACCCGAAGTATGGCACCGCGACCCGAGAGGGGGATGCTCTGACACCTCTTTCTGCCCCAAAACCAGCCCTCCACCCCCCCTCCCTGGGTGAGGCAACTGCTGCGAGTGAGGCAGCTCCAGGGGGGATGCACCAAACCCCTTCATGCTGGGGGACAAAATGCTGTCCCCAGAGGTGCCCCGGCTCAGCATCCTACCCACCCTTGGGGCAGCCCTTGGTACCCCACAACCGCTCTCAGGCCACGGGGAAGCCAGGGCGGCCTTTCCGGGCACGGGTACGGAGGCGGAAGAAGGTGTACATGCCCAGGAGGCACAAGGAGGAGAGGAAGTAGAGGGCGACGCAGAGGCTGATGTCCAGGCGGGAGAATCCCAAGCCGAGCACCCGCAGCCAGGGGGTCCTCCGCACACTCTCCCCAGCCTCCTCCTCCTCCCGGACCAGGACACCAGAAGCCCGTCGGCGCTCCCGGCCCACCCCGGCATCCCGGGGCAGGGCAACGGTATCCCGCTTGCTGAGCCGCCGGCGCCGGCTGGCCGCCGCTCGCAGCGCCTGGCTCTTGAAGTGCTGCTCGCTGAAGGAGTCCAGGTCCACGATGTCCTCGCCTGCCTCCCGCAGCTTGGGGTTCAGCCGCACAATGCTGGGGCGTCGCGGCTCGGGGGAGCCCGGTCGCCCTGGAGCTCTCATCTCATCCTCCGTCTCCTTTTCCTTCTCTTCCTCCTCCTTCTCCCTCACCTCCCGCGTGCTCTCGGTGCCCAGCCTGGTGCCTGTCCTCTCCCCAGCCATGGGGACAGGGTCAGGCTCAATATAGTCCAGGTAGATGTTGGTGGGGGAGAAGTGCGCGTTGAGGAAGGTGAGCACGGCTGGCTCGTCCCAGGCATGCACCCCCCGCTCCTCCTTGTGGCACTGGGGACACATGTCCGGCGGTGGCCACTGCAGCTTGGGGAAGTTGGGGTCCTCCGTGTCACCTCCTGCAAGGACCGGAGCCAGCAAGGGGGTTAGAGGGGACATGTACCGCTATAAACACCCTGGAGCATTCAGCAGCTGGCGATGGGGATGAGGACAGGGACATTTGGAGGAGCTGTCTTGGGAGAAGGGGTCCTACGAGGGCACGTGGCAGCTTCGGGAAGCTCCCTGTGGGGAGCATGTAAGACCCAACTGCATCTCTGGGGCAGTCTGGTGTCACGCAACCAGCTGTCCCCTGTGATGGGGGACTGTGACAACAGGATGTTCCCACTGCCGCACCCTAATGCGGCCAATTTGCCAACTCCATCCAGGAGAAGGGATGCTCCTCCACCTTGCCTCCTCTTTCCCCTTGGGAAGCTGCCCCGGGTCCGCCCCCTGTGGCCCCCCTTACCCGCCAGGCGAGCGTTGACTTCATTGTGGTGGGACCAGAGCCAAAGGACGGCCTCTTCCCGGCTCGCCACCTGGTCCATGGACTCAGCCGCCATGGCCTCAAAGTGCTGGGCACACTCCTGGCAGCCGAAGAAGTGTCGGACGTAGCAGCGCAGGGTGTTCAGCACCTCCAACGGCAGCTCTGGGGGGAGGCAGAGGATAGCGGGGGGCCGGGAGGGCGAGTCTGGACCCTGCAGTGCCACCGCATGGTCCCATGACCAAGATGGCAGCCCTGCACCCCGACTCTGTGGCTCTTGCCCTCCCTGCAGACCTGCCTCGGGGGTGAGACAAGCCTTTGCCCACATGCAGCATCCCTGCCCATACCACAACCTGTCCAGACACCTCCTCCCCAAGACCTGAGAGCCCCCCCGCCAGGGACACCAGTACCTTTGTTGGGGCCGCTCTGGGCAGCCTGGACAGTCAGCAGGTGGAAGACGGTCCAGAGCCCGCAGGGGTAGCCACGGAAATGGGGTTCAGTACCCTGGCAGCCCACCCAGGTCACATTGGTGGGGAGCACAGCAGGGTGGGAGGCCTGGAGGACAGACGGACATGTTGTGATGGAGCTGGCAGATAATGCGGGGTGGGGGGAAAGGGGCAGGGGTGAGGAGAGGGGAGCAGGGGCCAGGGTCCCTGCGGGTGCCTTACATCTCTGTTATTCTTCATGGCCTCCTTCAAGGTGTTGCGGGGCAGCTCGGGCTCCGTCCAGTTGCTCAGCCAGCCGTCCAGGGACTGCAGGTAGGTCTGCACGCAGGGGCGCCCGGGGAAGTACTGCAGAGAGGGGAGAGGAGTGAGGAAACCCAGACCTTGCCCTGGGAGCCATGGGGCAGCCCGCCGGCACCCCCGTCTCACTGGGACAGGCACTGGGCAGCACCAGCATCCTCTACAGCAGCATGTGCCGGAGGGCAGTGCGGTCTGGGCAATGTTTCGGTGCCTGGCCCCGAGGGCCAATGGCGTGTCCCCCCCATGGTGGTGAGGCGTGCGTGTTCAGGCTCAGAACCTCAGCCCCATCTGAGGGAGGCAAAAAGCCACTCTGACCATAAGTCAGCACAAAGCCGATTAGCAGCAGCACTTTAAAACCACAGGCGCTCCGCAGCGAGGGGGCAGCCCGCCAGCAAGTGCTGACTGACTACAGACAGATGGACGATGGACAGAGGGACCAACCCGTGGGGAGGATGAGACCAGCAGCACACAAGAAAAATAACAGGGAATCGAAAGGAAAGAGCATTTTTCTATGTCTGAGCTGTTCTCCCCAGGCCCGTGGGGAATCGCACAGGAAGTCCCCAAATTTGCAGGGGAATTCATCTGCAACCTGATGTTTCTGCGGCAAAACACAGTTCACCCTCTGCTTCTTCGGTGAGAGGTTTTGCCACGTGATTGCTTGCTTTCCAGGCACCGCTTTTTTTCCACCTTAGGATTTTTCCTCCCTCATTGCCTTAAATACCTCTTGGGAAGGCAACAGTTAAGGCTGGGACCCGCTGGCTGAGTTTCCCCAGCATGAGCCTGCCGGGCTGGCAGCAATCCTGGGGACACTGCTCCGTCCTGTGGATGAGCGCGGCAATGGCAGCGCCGGCTCGGCATCCTCGGGGACGCCCTGGCGCCCACCACCCACGGGCACCCACCACACGCCACCCGGGTGCCTCCCGCCTCCTTGCCGGGTCCGGTGCTATGGCTCGTCCTTGGCCAGCGAGGGGAAGGTTTGCAGGAAAAATTAAAAGCTGATCAAATAAAACCACTGCTGCTCCTCACCGCCCCAGCAAGCCTTGGACAGGGAGCTGGTGGGATGGGGGATTTATTTCCCTGACCTTGTCGTTCTCATTAAAAAGGAGGGAGCGAAGAAGGTAGGCATGGCTGGGTGAAGTTCGGCCAAGAAGCCTGGGCTGGGACAGGGACAAGGATGGGGACAGGGCTCATGCAACCCCAGTGGTGGAAACCCTCAGCCAAACGCAGTGCTCCATCGCACCAGGAAATTAAACTACCCTGCTTCTGCTGGCTCAAAGCTCCTACGCACTTTAATTTCACCAAGCCCAACAGAGAAGAAAAAAGGAGACCTTAAATTAAGTTCTGCCAGAGCCTGACTCAGAGTGGGAGTCCCTTTCCTGGACTATCAAAGGAGCCTGCAGAGATCAGCTCCCCGAGCCGAGCACCCAAGGCAGGCGATCAGACTTACAAACCCCTCTGATCATCTCCGCCACCCCAGCAGGTGACAGCATCTCTTCTGAAAAGACCAACTGCCTCAACACCTCCTGCAAGTGCCAATCCTGCTCTACCCACCAATATCCGCACCCCATCTCTCATATGAAACTCTCTGGCACATGCCCTCGGCTCCCACTGGGACTCTGGGCTGAGTCTGGAGATCCACAGTGGCCGTGGGACGCACTCAGCACCGGGACACAGGGCTCACATCCCAGACCGCCACGCTTCGCTACCTGCGAGCACTGGGACGTGGTGGCCCACACCCTACATTTACATTTCACCTTATAAATAGCTACGTGGAGGCATAGGCAGTTCCTCTCCTGACACCGAAAGCTCCTCACCTTCACGAGCACGGCCACGTAGCACTTGAAAGCGGCCAGCTGGGCTCCTGACAGCGCGGCGGCGCGGGCAGCCTCCACCCGCAGCGAGTAGTGCAGCGTGGACTCCAGGTCAGCCATGTACACCTTGGAGCTGGGGACGGCAGTGCAACACAATGGTCCATCAGCCTGTTAATCCGCACCCCCAGGGACCCAGCCACAATTTGGGATTTTTCCCAGGGGAAAGGCACTGTCCCAGCCCATTGCCCACCCATGGCACCTCCTCCCTGCCCCAGCCCCAGCCTCCCGCAGCCACAAATTGATGGAAAGGGAGGTCTGACCGGTCAGCACGCCTTGGCTGGGACCTGCGGGTCTCGTTGGAACCATCAACGGTTGTGTTCAGCTTGTAGGAGCCGCGGGTGACACCTGAGAGCATGCGCAGGTAGTAGGTGTAGAAGGAGCGCGCCTCCACGTGCCTGCAAGGAAGGAGAAGCCCATGAGCAAGACCCTCTTCCCTCCCAGACAACCCCTGGCTCCCAGGAGGAAGCAAAGGAGACCAAAGGCTTAGCCAGACTAGCAACTCAGACTTGGGGAATGAGTGCAGGGTGGCTCATACTCTCCACCTGCCCCTGGCACGCAACCTGGAGCAGAGTGGAGCCCCAGGCAGCCACACCATGCCACCTCCAGGCAGATATGGCAGAGGGATAGCTCAGTCACAAGCCGTTTTCCCTTCCAGCAGCTCTAGGCAGGGCTGGCAGCCCTGTTTAGTGCCCACCAGCAGCACCCTGGCCCCCTGCCAGTCTGCCCGACCCAGACACTATCTCCTTCCTAATGAACTTTCCCACAATTACAGAGAAGAGCGGAGAGATGAGGCACAAGCCTGGCACCCCACCAGGGTCCCCAGACACCCCCCGCTCCGTGTCCTGCACTCACACAGGCAGGCGGGAGAAGGATCCGTTGCGGAAAAGCAGGTAGCCGGAGGGGAAGGTGGTGACGCCGAACTTCTCCACGAGCTCCTCCTCGGTGCTCAGCACCCTCCTCACCGCCACGTTCTCATACTGCAGCATGTCCAGCGCCACCTGCAAGCCCAGCGGCCCCGGGGTCAGATGGGAGGGCAGCGGGAGCCCCAGCCCCACCAAGGATGCAGCAGGACTATTTAGCACCCTGCATAAGACCTTACTCCTGCAAAATGGTGTGGAGGCCAGGAGGGGACTTTCCTGCCAAAGGCACCCAGGAGTTATCTGACACCAAGGACATGGGCTTCAAGAGAAATAGGGATACACGCAGCCATACCCACCTCCCTGCCCACAAAGGAGTCGCTCTTCTCGAAGATCAGTGCCAGGTACTGGTCCTTGTTCCTCTGGAAGAAGCTGCGAACCTCCTCCATGCTGCAAGAGAGAAGACGATGGCAGCAGGTGCCTTGGCATCAGTGGGTGCTCTGCCCTGCCGCCCGAAAGGAGCTCAGCCCTCGTCCCTGGGGATTCAGCAGGGGATGCCGGTGCGGGTTCAGCCCCTCCAAGCAGTCGATTCCTCCCTGCTGAAGTGCTGGAAAGCCCAATTTTCTGCTCCAGTTCACAGGCTTTGAGAAAACCCGCCAGGGTCAGCCAAGGAGGGCGAAAACAAAGCGCGGGGCAGAGCAGGACAGGGCAGGGCAGGAGGGAGCTGCATGTTTGCCCAGGTGGAAAAAAATGGTAATGAACTTGAACTAGGGCTGCTGTATTTTGACTAGGACATGGAGGCACCGGAGACCTGAAGCACAACCCCAGCCCAGCCATCGCTTTATGAAAGCCAAACACTTTCCCCAGGACAATCATGTAAATGGCTCTAGCCCAGCCAGGTCATCTGTATCTCCCTGGGACATGGGTGATGCAGTGGCTGCTCCGTGCTCATTTTTCGTCCATGATTTTCCCAGAAATGGGCTCTTGGCAGGACAAGGGCTGCTGGAGCAACCCTCCCCACATCATGCCACCCCTACCTTGCCGGTTCCAGTGGAGGACAGGCGGGTGGCCAGGTGTCCTGGCTTTGCTCCAGGTTGGTGATGATGGCATGACGCAGGTCCTCAACAGTGGCGCTAGGATCTGCAGGGGGACAGGGTACCAGAAGTTCAGTCCTGAGGGAAGCCAGTCCCATGGGCTGAGCCAATAGGAGCCACTCATAGCTTCTCCCCCAGGCTCGCCAAGCCCTCAACGCATGGGGAACACGGGCAGCAGGGCCATTCGCACCCAGGGTAAAAAGCCCTTATGGCTCTGATACTCACTGGTAATCCTTATCCCATCCTCTGCCTTCTTGCTAAAAGCTCGGAAGAACTGAAAGGGAACAAAAAACCACGCGTGGGGAAGCTGGAACAAGAACTGTCGGAGTGGGGAGGGAGGCAGCGCAACCCAGTAGGCAGAGGCTCCTCCTAGACCGGCTCTGCCTCAGTTTCCCCACAACATTACAGCATGCCGACCAACACCAGCCACCACAGAGGGAGCTCCTGGCCACGGCCCTGTCTCAAGGGTCGTCCCTAGAGGGGAGGGACGCAGGCTTAGGGCAGGAGCCATGTCCAGCTGAGGTAGGGCAGGCATTGCCAGCGGACCCAGGGAGGCAGCCGGAACCTTCCCAGTCCTGCAAACTGCTGTCTCCTTGCTCCAGCACTCTCCCAAAGCAGGAGAAGGGAGTTTATTCCCACTGCACCTGCTCCTGGCCTCACACAGAGGTGCCGGTAGCACAGCGAAACCGGGTTGCGTCAGACACGTGTTTGCTTTGCAGGCTGGGCTGGGAGCACGAGCTGTTTGCAAAAGGTGTTTGGCGGGGTCAAGGGATGCGACACAAGTGACTTCTTGGCACTGCCACATCAGCACACCTCCCTGCCCCGGGAGATGTTTCAATCAATATCCCACGGGCGGCGGGTGCTCAGGCGGTGGGTGCTCGGTGAGACCCCAGGGCAGGGCTGGGGCACAAGCAAACCTGCCCAGCAAACCCCCACATCTGACCCCACCTTGGGCTGAGCCTGTATGCCAGGACTAAGGGCACGTCTGATCAAACCCTTATCCCCCTAGTTCTGTCTCAAGGCAATCCTGGCTTTCACCACCTGCACCCGGAATGCTTCACCTTCATTGCTTGTGTTGGAGCGAGGCTCTGCTTGCAGCGGGAAACACTGCGATCCGCGTATTGACACAGCGAAGGGGCCAGGCACAGGCCCAGGAAGAGGGACGGCACTTCGCCAGCCACTGCAGGAGGCTCCCAGTTGAGCCCCACGCAGCCTTCCGCAGCATCCCTGCGCCCTCCTCCAAAACCTGTGCCTGCAGCCGCTCTCTGCTCTCCAGAAGCCTTTTCCGGGCATTTTCAATGCAGGTTTTAGATTCTTCCCCAGCCTCTACACTTCACCACAAAGCAGCAGTGGTGCTTTGGTTCTCCTTCCTTGTTGCTACATCACCCAGCAGTTGCACCGGCTGCAGCCCGGCAGCAGTTGTATTTTGGGGAAGGATGAAACAGCTCCAGCCCACAAAGCCCCAGAGGGAATATTTTGGTGCAATAGCCCTGTTGGTCTGATTGAGCAAGAGAAGGATAGGCCAAAAAGCAAAGCACAGTGAAACCAGGCAAGTGCCCGGCACACACGGCCCTTACCTTCAGTGTGGGGAAGCCGGTTATCCCAAAATCGCTGCACACTTGCTGGTTGGCCTCGTCAGCACAGTCAATGGCTGCCAGCATCACCGCAGGCCTCCACTCTGAGGGGAGAGAGGATGCGGTGAGCACAGCTCAGCCCCTCTGCATCCCCAAAAACCGCCCCGCTCCCCACAATGGCTGCAGAGACAGCAGGGATCTCCCGCTGCGCCAGCAGCACAGCTCCTCCCAGCCCTGAAATCATGGCTCGCCCCTCACAGGACACCAACTGATGGCTCCCCAGCCCCAAATACCCGAAGCCACGGCCCGCACTGGTGTTTGGCGCCCTACTTTTCGGGCAGCAAGAGCACAGTGAAAGCCGTGTGAGGCGGGACCAGGCTTTGCATGCCCTGCCCTCGCTGGCGCCCGAGCGCAGGCAGCTCTGCCCGCGGCTGCCTGCCCGTCTGGTTCTGCCTGCCCAGCCTCTGCCCCAGCGGGAAGAGGCCGCCGGGAGAAGGGGAGGAATGGCTAACCGCGTCTGGGGGAGAGCAGGGAACACGGGCTCCAGCTCGTCTCACCCCAGACCAAGGGCACGGTCAATAACCAAGAAGGAACTACTCAAAATCAGCGATGGGGACACTGCGGCAGAGCCTGCCCAGGTGCTAAGCATCCGCCCCCCTGCTGCGTCTCTCCACCACCGCCGCCTCCCCAGGGAGGACCAGCAGGTCCCCGGGGTAAAACAGAGATGAAGAAAAGGGAGCATGGAAGCATTTCAAGCAGCAGGCTCTGAAAGCCAGCAGCAAAACAGAGATAAAGGCTCTGAAATGGTTTCTTTTTAGTGTCAAGGACACAAGCCAGAGAATGCTCAGCCTCTCCTTCAAGTAGGACAGGGAGGGACACAGTACCAGCACACGGATGGAGCCCGTGCCGCCCTAGATTGGAGCCTGTTGGAGGTGGGAACCCGCTTGGACCATCCTGTGTCGCAGGTGATGGGGCAGACAAGCCGCTTCCCACTGCCGCAGCACCAGTGGCACAGGAGGGCTGGTGCCAGGCCCTGCTGCTGGGAGCCAGGCATGCTCCTGGACTCATCAGCACGTGGGGCACGTGGTGCCCATGGGTCACCCCTGTGTTAGCATCTTCCACATCCAGCCACTCCTGTGAAAATCCACCCGTGGGAACAGCAGTGAGGATGCTGAGCGGCATGGGGGCGGCTTCCTTGCCCTGCCCCCGCGGGCACCCCATCCGCGGTCCAGCCGTCGGAGCAGGGAGCCCTGGGGGGACCCTGTTTTGGAGAAGGGCCAGGAGAGCCGGCATTCCCCCGCAGGGCCCGGGCGCGCACCCCATTCCTCATATCCTGCCCCATTGGGGAACGCTGATGGCATCCCTTGGGAGGGACGGCATCCCCTTGGAGGGATGGGATGCTCGCTCCGGCTGGCGCTCTGACTCACCCAGCAACTACCGGGCTATATCAATTAGCACAATAACAGGGAGAAGCCCTACGCACCCCGGGATGCAGGGGGAGGCAGGATGAGCCCCAGCAAGGGCGAGGGGCCCAGCAGCAGGGTGTGCAGGTCCCCAAGTGGGGCTGGGCACCAGCCAGGCCCAGGCATCAAGGTCAAAGCTGGGAAGAAACCAGCTGGGATCAGCACTTGGCCTCAGCACCCTGCCAGCCTCTCCCTGCAGGCACCGGGGAGGGTCTTGGGGGAGGGGGGGGCAGCAGGACCCCACTATGCTTGGGGTAAGCTCAGTCTGAGCTTCTCGCAGCCAAAGGAGCTCCAGGGATGCTGCTAAGCCAGGCCTGGCCATCGCGGGGGGGTCCTGGGCACTGGGTGGGGGGGACCGGGCCTTCCCACTAGGCCAATGCTCCAGGGGGGCAGGGACGCAGGGGAATTTAGGGGTGCTGACGGAGGGTAGGGCAGAGAGGATTGAGGGGTGCTGATGGGGAGGGTGCAGAGGGGATGCAGGGGTGCTAATGGGGACGAGGATGCAGGGCCAGGGATGCAGGGAGGATTTAAGAGCACAGATGGAAAGGAGGATGATGGGACAAGGATGCAGAAGGAATTTAGTAGTGCTGGGGGGGAGGGGGGGGGCAGAGGCACAGGGAGGATTCAGAGGTGCTGACAGGAGAACAGACAGGGACGCAGGGGGGATTTAAGGGTGCCGATGAGGATGCAGGGGGGCAGAGACGCAGCAGATTTAGGGGGTGATGACAGAAGAAGACAGAGACGGGAATACAGGGGGGGAAACCAAGGGCAACGACAGAGGGAGGGTTTGGGGGTGGCGATGGGGAGGGCGGGCAGGGATGCAGGGAGGCGGGGGGAAAGCAGGGAAGGGGCAGACAGCCGGGCCGGGGACTCACCGCGAAGGTCGTGTGCCAGGGCCCGCCATGTGGGCGCGAAGTGGACGCAGTGC
The DNA here is from genome assembly GCF_964199755.1 of Larus michahellis. Lineage (NCBI taxonomy): Eukaryota > Metazoa > Chordata > Aves > Charadriiformes > Laridae > Larus > Larus michahellis. The sequence continues at coordinate 23,929,497 of NC_133903.1, read as the reverse complement.
CCGCACCAGGAGGCGAAGAACTCGACGGCCCAGGCGCTGGGAGAGCCCAGCAGCCGCCCCTCCGCCCCCGTCCCCAGCAGCTCCAAAGGGTCAGCGGCCGTGTACAGCCCGCGGGGCTGCGCCGCCGGCACCGACAGCGCCAGCACCAGGACCACCGCCGGCCACCAGCGGCCCCCCCCGCCCCCGCCGCCGTCGCCCCTCGCCCGCCGCCGCCGCCGCCACATCGCCCGCCAGGCCGCCCGCCGCCGCCCGCCGCCTTTAGGGCCGCCCGCAGGCCCCGCCCACTGTGTGTGTGGGGGGGAGGGGGCGCGGCAGGGGGCGGGGCCACGGCGGCCCGCTGTGTGGCGCCCCCTACCGGGGGCGCAGCGGGACACCCCGCCACAGCCCCCCCACCGGCTCCCCGACACCCCCGTATCACGGGGATGGCCAAAATACAACCCACCCCCCCTCACATCCCACCCCTGCATCGGCGGCGGGGTGGGGTGGGGGAGGCCGCAAGGCTGCCCTGCTGGGGTGCATAAAATGCTAAAATCCTGATAAAGCGAGGAAAGGCAAAAGGCGGCTGATTCAGGCCCAAAACTCGCCGTGCTGCCATTACGGTCATCCCCGAGGGGAGCCCTGGGCCTGAGGGCAGCGCACGGAGTCAGGCGCCCTGACCTCAGCCAGCGTCACCGGGCAGCACCTGCTGGGACACCCCGCACAACAGGGACCCCAGAGATCCGTCTTGCCGTCGCCCCGACCCTGCCAGGGATGCGCAACAGGGATACCCAGCGAGGCCCCGAAACCCAGCTCCTCCACCCCAAAATAAGCAGGCCTCCCTTCCCCCGGCGGCCCCGTGCCTGGCCACAGCTTCCCCGACCGTGCCATTGCTCACGCACACGCCCACGTCACTGGCTCGCGGGCGGAAGGTGCCCGTTGCCCAGCGCCCCAGGGCAGAGCCAGGTACCGCCGGGATGGACACGGCCATGAAATCCAGCCCCCCCCGCCTCCCTCCCCAACCCCTGAGGCCAGAGGGGTGCTCCCCCAGCACCCGGGGTGCCTATCGCTCTTGAGGGCTGGTTTGCTGGCTCCGTCCCCAGGAAGGCCATTAGCCCTGCTGGGCCCCACCTAGGTATTTTAGGCGGACTTGCCATGCTAGAAAAACAAGCCTGCCAGAGCCAAGCCTTGCTGTGGCAGTGGAGGGCAAGGGCCTCCACACTGGGCACGGCTCTGGGGGAGCTACAGGGCTCCCCGGGATGGCCTGGCCCTGGGGGGAACAGAGCGCATCAGACAAATCCTCATGGGATTGTCGCCACACACCTTCTGCGGGTCCAGGCTGATGCAAACCGGGGTAGAAGATGGTTTGCTGCAGCCCTGCCAACTGTAATTAAACGTTTAAGGGATTATCACACCTTGCTGTCCAACTGGGAGGGAGAGAGGTGTAGCCCGGCCTGTGCAGGGCTGCTCTGAAACGTGGTCCCTCCCTATTACCAGAGACTCAACTTGTCTTTGTCCGGCTGGCGATTAGAAGACAAAAATCCCTGCGCTTAGAGATGTCATCACCGTTATTTTACCCTGGGCTAAAGTCCTTATTCTAAGGGCTCGTCAGCTTGATTAGGTTATCACAGTGAAGGAGAGGTGTTCAGCACCAGCATAATTGCCAGCATCCTCCCCATCCGGCTCACCCCTCCCTCCCAGGGAGCCCAAATTCCTTGAATCCTTTTTTAGATGCAAAAGCAGCATCTAACCCGAAGGCAGATGGGCAAGAGCCCGCACCCTGGGGCTCCGGCTCCTTTTGAGGTGAGCCACGCCATTGCTCATCCGCCGAAGCCCGGGGCTGGGGATGCTCCTGCTTCCGGCTGCCCGGGGAATAGCCGTGGCTGCCGAGGACTCTGCTGCCAGGCTGGCACGTCCCAGCCCCATGGCTCCCCAGGGAACAGCCTCCTTCAGAGGCAGGGTGTGGGGCTTTCCAGGCAGGGACTTGCCCACAAAGCCTTTTTTCCTTTTAATGCTACTGCAAAGCAAGAGATGAGTCTTTTCTTTCACCTCAAACTGGGAAGAGCTGGATTTTCATTGCAGAACGCCCCGAGACAGGGCATGGAAAGCCAAAGATGAAGCAGAGGTTTTGAAACAACCCATTTTAAGATGGACTTGAGAATAACTAAGATGAATTTAAAAAAAATTAAGGAGCAGTAGAAGTCTGGGGAGGTTCTAGAAATGCCCTCCCAGCACTGCCTGCCTTTTTGTCCTCTCTTGCTTTGCACCCCCTCACTGCTAGCAGAGCCTGTGGGCAGCAAAGCACAGGGGACAGGGGATGGGTGACGCTGGATGCCCAGCTGCTGAGTTCCCAGCCAGCCCTAAAACCCAGCTTTAGGCTCTCTTGGCATATTTAGGAACCTTCTTGGTTTTCAGCTGCACTGCACAGCAAAGCCTTCAGCGCCCACCTTGGCATCCTTAACTTTGGGAAGAGATGTGTTTTACTCCTACGTAGCAAGGCCATGGCTAAGGACCATTGTAGAGGTTCTCACGATGCACAAGTCCCCCTTCAGCAGCTGAGCAGTGGTTTTAATTCATTAAGCTCATCAGCTCTCAAATCTCCTTTCCCAGACTAACAGCCAGCAGGAATCTCCTTGAAGTCAATGAGGTGTGGGCAACACCAACAGGCTGAGAGCCTCAAAGGCCACTAAGATCTCACCAAAATCATTTAAGCCCTGCAGAACTTGTTTCGTGCACCCAAAATGGATCATTTTCACAGACACAAAGGGCTACCCTGATCGCCTCTGTGCCGGGTTAGAGAGGAGAGGAGGAGAGAGCAGCTGGGTTTTTATGTATGCAGCCTTGAAGTGCTGGAAAGGACTACGCTTCGAAAAATGGAGAAAGGCTTTTACTGACCATTTTTAAAAGCATGAATCTGGCTGCAAAACACCGATAGCTCAAAATGGCCAGCTAAGCTGACGCAGTACCTTCTCACTTCCCTTTAGTTGTGAAGGTTCAGGGACAGGGAGATCCCGAAACAGACTTTCTTCCTTGAAAATTAAAGAACACGTTCCTACCTAATTGTGTGATTCCAGGAACTGACTCCAAGAAAAACACGCAACCAATGCAAGACTCATGACAGAATCACGGCAACCCCGTCACCCAGCCCTGGCATTTCGGAAGCCGTTTAGAGAAGTTCACATCCAACTCCCCTGTGAGCACCTTGGAAATACCAGTCGCAGAGGAGGCTCGACAGTTTTCCTCTCTCTCCAGCCTTCATAAGATGGGACTGACGAACTCGGTGAAGCCCTCCTCAATCTGGAGCACAGCACCACTTAAAACGTGGTCCTTCTCTAAATAAAACCAAAAAGCCTCATTTCCCTGATTAGCGTCTCCACACAGCCTCAGAGAGCGAGTGAAAATTGTGCCACCTGCCACCTCTCAGCCAGCTGAAGTCAGCTGGGACACTCCAATCCAGGTGGCACTTTTCCACTGGTGGCACCAGTCACACCTCCGCTGAGACATGGTTTCAGCCAAGACCTCTGGCAGCACCTGTGCGATAAACCTGCCAGCTTCCGTGGCTTTGCTGAGACAGGGAATAACGTACAGAGTAGATGTAAACCCCAACTGCTTCCCACCCCTGCATTGGCTCTGCCGGGCTCACCCCTACGAAGACCAGGAAAACCCCTTGTAGCCCCCACTGGTAGCTGGGATTTGCCGACTACGCGAGACAGGCTTGGTCGGATACAGTCGATTTCTACCTTTCAAGACCAACCAGCCTATAATAACAATAGACGTAAAAGAAAATCCGGGGTGCATTCTCAGGATGTGATGAATGCGTTCACGTAGTTTGTGTCTGCAGAGAGACTACGGCAGTACCAGCCCCTTTCTGCTATTCACCCTCTGCTGATTCATCCCTGCTCGAAAGGACAGCAGCGACGCTGCCCTCGCTCTTTTCGGAGGGACCTGGGGGGACCGGGAGGAACCAGTACCGTCTTTGGTACGTCAGGGTAGGAAACGTTTTACCTGCAAATTTAAGATCTACTTAAAGTCATAAATCATCACCATGACCCAGGATGCACAGAGCAGATGTTTTCCACTCCAGCTCATCTGCCCAGCTTCCAGGAGCAGATCGGAGGAGGCCACACCGCCCAGATTTGCCACATCATTATTTGGCAGCTGGTTTAATTGCAGCACATGAAACTGAGAATACCACACGGATGACAATGGAGCACTCCTCTGTTGCTGTGGCAGTAGCCCTGCAACGTAAGCAAGGTCTCACCTACCACGGACTGGTGCGCCCAATCCCAGGTTCACTGAGCAGCACTGGCTCCATCACCTCCGCGGAGCAATGCAGCAAGACACAGACACCGGACCAGGCTCCTTGCTGAGCTCTTCAAGCCAAGCAACACAAAGGGTAGGATCCCCTGCAGCCTCCTTTATTTTACCGGAATAAAAGAAAATAAAATCTCCGTGACACCCAGTTTCACCTCCAGCAAACTCACAGACAAGACCCTAGTTCAAGTCAGCCTGCAAGAGGAAGCCACCTGAAACCAACATCGGGGAGGGAACACGGCCCAAGGGACACAGAAGGTCTTGCACAGCTAGAGCAAAGGGCTGGAAAACTGCAGCCGAGAGAAACATTCAAACCAACCAGGCCATCCTCGCATAGCACACTTGGCAGGCAACAGAAGGCATCTTTGCCCCAAATATCCCCCCTAGGCCCTGCTCCTGCCCAACCTTCACTCTCCTGAATTGGGCTGCTGCCCCCCAACAGCTCTGTTCTCCTCCTTTCCCCCAAATTTCTGCAGGATCTTAATTCAGGAGGAAGAAGGCAGGCGCAGGGCTGGGGCTACGGGGTTTGTTTGCTCCAGCTTCCAGACCTCGCAGGGCGCCTTTCCCTCCTTTCCCATCCCGGAGAGTGCCCTATGCTTTCAGACTCCATTACATCTCATCTGCATTCCTGCCCGCCAACGGCCCGTGCTCCGGGCTGGGTGCCAGCGGCTGGGCAGCCCCCCTCCTCTCCTTCCTGTGTGCTGAAGAGAGCTGCCGGTGTTCAGCAGCTCCCCAACAGCTCCTTTTCTTCTGAGGTCTGTGTTAATGAGAGCCCGGACACTGCAGAAGCCCTTGTGCTAGGCAGAGCGCAGCGACGACTGGAGCAGCGTCAACATTTCAAGTGCTCCAGCATTTTAGGACGTGGGATGTGGCTGCAGCTGGCACCGTGTCCCTGGGGAGGCACCTGGGAGCGGGTGGCACCTGGGAAGGGAGGCACCAAAACCGTCCCACTCCATCCAAGGGGAAGGTGGCTGCCTGCCACTGCCCAACCCGGCAGCTTCACCAGGTCCATGGGTGAAATGGCTGTTGAAGGCAACTGCGCTCCGAGGGTTCTGGGAAGAGTTGCACAAACACCACCGTAGAAAGTCAGTGCCAAAGTGAAGCAACGTAGACTTGCAAATGAAGAAATAAGAGCCTTCATTAAGCTGATTACTGGGCATCCTGGGCAAGGACAGCAGTAGCAATGCAGCAGTTTGCTGTGTCACTCGCCAGAGCGCCGTGGCAGCGTTCCCATCGCTCGAGCCATTTTAAAGGGAGGCCAGTTCTTTTGCCAGAGAAGCACAAATCAATTTTTTATTTTTTTTTTTCCCCAATGTGAAATGCACTCTAAGCCACTTCCAGGGATGGATGCTGGCGGCTGCAAGTAGATCACTGTCCAAAAATACAGGACTCGTGGAGCAAAATCGCTGCAGGGCAAAGAAAGCAGCGACACGGATGCTCTCCTGCTGCTCGGTAATGAGAGCACAGAAGCTGCAGCACCACTTTGTCTCGGCTCTTTGGACATCAAACGACCTACCGCTGCGCTTTGGCCGGTTCAACCACCCGCACTCAGAGGGCTGCGACGTGCTGCTCTGTCTGTACGAGGGGCTGTGGTTGCTGTTCCCGGCAGGCTCTGTCGAGGACCACCCCTACCGCATGCTGGCAGCGCGGGACTGCAGCAAAGCTGCTTCTATCGTGAAAGTCCGAGTGCAGCAAGTCTTCTTCCAGGATGAGGTACCTCTGCTAAGGAAAAGCAAAGAGCAAACAACTGCTCAGCACAGTTCAAAGCCCTTACGATGGTTTTGTTCACACAGGTCCCCCGCATTTGATGCATACGCCTCTCTCGGGCAGAGAAGAGTGGTGAGGAGTAGACTAACACGCAGCATCCTCCAAACTGCAAAGACCAGCACTGGGTTTTGTAGACATCTGTAGTAAATGGGAAGCAAAGCCTTTTCTGCTGGGCTGTACGGTAATAAATGGCACCAAAATACAGCAGAGCCACAGGAGCAGCTGTAGGCACTGAGAGGACTCAGACACGCTTGGTCTTACATATTTCACGCTGCCGCTCGTTCGCCACGTGCCCTCACGCCTGTGGTTTGGCACCGCAACTGTTCAGCTGTTCTCTTAGAAAGCTTTAGGACCTTTCACATGTTTAAGCTGGGTTGGGTTTTAGTTTGGTGGTTTTTTTTTTTTTTTTTTTTTTTTTTTTCTCCCCTCTCTCTCTCTCTCCTGGAAAGGAAACATCAAAGATTTAGGAGAGTTTCGCCAATACGTAAAGTTTCCAGGGAACGTTTGCTCCCTCAGTGAATAAGTGACTGGTGCCGGTAACAGCAGCTTTAACAATTCAGGAGCCTAATTAAGGGATCCCAAACAAGGCTGAAGCTCTGAAGAATTTAATTCCAAGACTGTTGGTTTAGCATAAAAATAGCTTCCCCCCCGCAAGTGTTTCAAACCATGAGTTTTTAAAACCTATTTTAAACAAACACATGCAAGAAGTAATTTTTCTCCTGCAGATCATGCAGTGCGCTCCTGCAGTGATTACGCAATGCTATTTTCTGTTTTTGCTTTTATCAACACTCAGCTTTAACAATAAGGAAATTCTAATAATGTTATGATTATAATTAAGGCAACTCTAATGGGATTCTGTGGACTGTGGTTGGCATTCCAAGTACAGCATCAGACAGAAAGGGGAACATACAAGGGACAAATCTCCAGGACACCTTCCGAATTAGCAACCATTTGGGTAATTATAAAGCTCCATTTTATAATGAACCAGGAAACAAGATTAATTTATAAATCAGTTTATTTACAGATTTTGTTCTCTTAAAGTACATTTCCATTACCAAAGATATTTACACTGGTGTACACAGGGACCACCCTGGTTATTTTACAATTCTTAATTACAAAAAAAAAAAAAAAAAGCCAACGAAAACCCAAACAACCCCTCCACGTCCTTGGGTCTGTCTACTGTGTAAAGCTGCTCCGGATGTGAACATTAGCTGAAACTGGCCCAAAAACCGAGTTACCAGGTTATTTACACATACACAGTAAACGGGTTTCTTTTCAGCATCTCCACAACACAGTAGACAGGGAGACCGAGCCTCCCAAAAGGCGGCTTTGCAAATGTGTATCAAAAGGCTCTGCAAAGTCAAGGAAAAAAAACTAGTAAATGCAGGTTAATTACAGTATTCCTCTCTCATCTGTATATATTTTTGCATTTAACATTTAAATTACAAATAAGTTCAATAGTTTGCTTTCTTCCGTTTTAGTTGATTTGTAAACACTTCAGATACACTAAATACCTTGTAAGATTCAACTGTTTCTCTGCCGAGAAGTACTTTATTTTCCTAATATTCTTAAGGTAGCAAAGGGATATCAAAGTTGGAACCGCACGCAGTTCCTCGCAGAATAGTCACTTAAAAGGTCTCTATCACTGTGCTACTGAAGATCTTCTGCAGGTACACACTTTATTCAAGTATTGCAAAAAGCTAAGGCCACTTTTTCAAGAAAGGGAAGTGAACAAGACGGGATTTTTCAATCTCTCATTCCACTTTGTGAGCAACAAGCCTTTTCCGAAAGGCAGAAGCACTGCTATTCCCCAGCTCGGCTCAGGGAGCATCCCACTGTGACCGGGGTACTCACGCTCCTTCTCCTCACAAGCCTGGGCTTTCCCACTTGGCACAGGGATCCTTCCGAAGAGGGAACGACATCTCCCCAAGCGATGACAGCCACTGCCCCTAACAGCTTAGAGGTCTCATGAATGTCTCAGCCTTGAATCTTTTAACCAAGACCCAGAAATATCATCTTGTTCTAAAAATGAGAAGGCTGGGGGAGAGGAGAGAAATAGAGAATTCGGCCTCTGTGAGACTCCAGGCTTCCCCACACCTTCTCACTATCAGCCATGACGCAGACAGACCATTGCTTCATCGCGGTAATCATCAGTCCACAAGTACTCAACACACTCGAGGTTTTGAGCATACACTCAGCTCAAAGCAACTCAACACACCTGAGGTATTGAGAAGATAATTCACATACGTTCAAGTCTTTTTAGGGTTGCTCCTATCAAGGATTGCTACCAAAAATAAACGGTGATGTTTGCAAAGGAATAAAGCCATTACTTAGATACAGCTTCCTTCTGCCCAAACAGCTGTAAAAATAGTTACGACTTCTGTTGAGGGTGCTAAACTAGTGCTATCCAAGCCAGCAAGACAACAGGCACATGATCTCCAGTGGTCCCCAGCACCTTGGCAGGCCAACTGTATAACCTTCTCCCTGCTGGCGGACACACCAGAAAAGCCGTGCCAGCCCCGCAGAACAGCCAAAAAGGCTTGGGGGATGCAGGGCAACCTTCTCAATACTGGATGTGCTATCTACAGAACAGAAACAAACTTCATTTCTGTGATACTCCAGCCACAAACCTATGCTGCAGGTTTCTGCCGCCTTTCCGTAATTGCTACCTACAAAAATAACGATCCTTGCTATTGAAGAAGATACACCCAGGAAAGGGAATCTGAGGTGGTGACCCAGTCAGTGACACCATGCTGGTTAAATGCAGCAGCTTTAGTTTGCTTCTAAATTAAGCATTTGAGAGTTTCCTGGTTCAGCATCATGAGATTTTACGTGGACAAGTGAATCACTTTGGGGAACAAAAGCTGAACAACGCTCCACCGCGACCACTTGACTTCCAGCCAGCCAGAAGGGCCACTACTATGGAACAGACACGCACAGGCCCGTTGGAGGTGTTCCCATACACATACAACATGGCCTCCTCCTTGTTCTTCCACTCATTAAGCTCCCACATGAATACGTCTCACCATTAACTCGTACGTGAGGTGCTGGCAATACTGTATCTGAGAATTTGCATGGACCTCTGTCAAATCCAACATTTCCCAGTGCTGTCCCTGAAGAATTACCAGCTGTGTGTCATTGTGCAAAATGCAAATACTCCAATGATAGCTTTTAAAAAAAAAAAAAAAGGTGGAAAAGAGAAAACAAAATGGAGCAGTAGCAGAGGTATGCATAGCAGGAAGCCCAAGAACCAAGCAGATGAAAGAAATAGTAGAGATCTCCCCGCCACATCTATCATGGGTTGCGGCATCTTTGGGGCACCTCTGAGGGCTTCAAAATGTCTTTCAGCACTCCAGTGTGTCTGGAGAATCTGACTCTCCTCTGGGCCTTGTCCCAGGTTAGCAAACAGGGACATCCACTATTAAGGCATCAACGTTTGACCCCAGACTGTCTGTGTTCCTCCAATAAAAACACAAGAATGGAAGGGACAGGTTAAGAAGGAGCACTCAGCAGAAGGATGTCTGTCTCAAGAAGCTGGAGGTTTTGTGTCAAGAATACGAGGCTCTGGAAGTTTCCAGAACAGATGCTTTCTCAAGTTTTGCTGTCTCAAAACATAAGACAGTGCAGCCAACTGCACAGGACACTCTCCTATAACCCACTTAATAAATTATCTGAAAATAAATAAAAAACCCACACGCACAAAACATGCAGACAGTCAAGCACTGGACACTGCTTTCTTTGGTGAATACACTCTGTTCTCTAAATTGTTCAAGTAACAGCTGCTCCGATTTAGCAGGTGACAGTAAGGGAGGAAGCTGAGGGACTGAAGGCCAAATTTTTGGGAGGAAACATTTTCCACTCCTGCATGTCTCGTGCCTGAGAAAGTCCTGAGTATCCGTTACCTGGGAGCAGCTGGTGCTCCAGGAAGAGAAGAAGTGCTACACGGTAGGAGGAGACTTGTCCAGGGGTTAATCTTTCACGCTTGACATTAGATAGCCTTTATCTTGCTCCACCTTGGGACCAAAGCAATTACATAGGAAAAGCAGCAAGAATTCTTTACTTGAATGCAGAAAGCAACATTATCTAATTTCCCTGGACTGGCTGGCACCACACTTGGTACCATATCACAGAAGAAAGGTGAAAACCAACTTCACAGAGAAGGGAATTAAATGGGCTCCGGAGCAGAAAAAACTGATGCACATTGTTAGGGCTGCAGGAGAAGAGGTGTTAAGATTATAACACTCTTCAGTACGGTAAGTCTCCACTTATGACTAAAACCCGACCAAACCGTTTCTTCCTCAAATTACTCACATTTTGTAAAGACAAGTTGAGTACTGATGGCTGACAGCCATTCCAGCAAAGCATCCCGTATCCCACCTTAACCCAACCCTTTCAGAGCACAAGCTGAACTTGTCAAAGCCCCAGGCCGGGGCCCCAGACAGCTGCTGACAGTTATGTGGCATAACTGCATTGGCACACGAACAGTCTTGAGCACTCCACAGTACAGCCTCGAGTGAGGGATCAGCTTGTTCCAAACAATAAATCCGGTGTGAGGTCTCCAGTGGTGGCGGATGCAAATTCAGGTTCCTTTAATCACAGCTCAAATGCCTTTAAACTCCACACGTAAAAGTCCAGCAGCAGCGCTTGCAGGGTGGAGAGTACGTCAGGAGTCAGAAAGGCCGGTGACTCAGTGGTTACGCAGCTGTAAGTTTATTTTCAGCACTGTCAGACAAGCAGCAGTCTCCGCTGTTTCTCATTTATCTGGTTCAGTACCTCAACAGTGTCTCTGATTAAGGCCTCGAAGATCCCGTCTGCCAACTGCATCTTTACACACAGTTCATCCTCATCATAGTTCACCCACTGCGCTTCTTCCTCATGAAGTTCTTGCACCTTGGAGGTTAGAAAGGAAAAGGCAAAACAAACATTACAATTCTGTTGCTCTAGGATAATACGCCCTGCAAAGTTCCAGAAAGAGTCCAAAACACGGCGCATCTGCCAGCGACGTATCTGTGTTTGTAAGAGATTACAGGAAATGCTTGCAATAGCAAAATGAACACAGATCTATTTGAACCAGGCTGTTACACCGTATGAACATTTTCTACCTTTCATTTTAGTATCCATTTTAAAGGATTTCATATTCCTGCGCAAGTTTTTCACTTGAATGAACTCAGCTAATGGGATATTCCTGGCCAACAGCAGAAGCTCCATTAAAAAAGTCCCTGATTGTGTATTTGCAAGAAGCTGATTCCATGCAGCTTAAACTGTTAAGAAACCATGCAAAGGCCTTGAACAGGGGAAGAACTGGGGAAGGAAAAGAAAAGACTTTACTGCAGTTCAGTTTGTTTGAATAAGAATTAGGAAACCTAAAGGAAGTAACTAACTTTTCCAGTTCTTCTCTATAGGAAGACAAAACGCTGCATGTGTTGTATGATAGTATTACAAGGCATTTGCACAGAATACTCCATGCTTCATTGGATTTGAGAACATTATTACAAATGGAATTTTGTACCATTACAGCTAAAAGACTAACTCAAAGAGTATGCATTTCCTTCTATTCCTGAATTGTTGACAAGCGAAATCCTGTTTTACAGGTCATCGGTAAATAAGTATTTTAGTACCAGACAGAAATATATAATTTAATTCAGCAAATCAAGTCTTATCGAGAGCCTATCCAGACTGGACATCTCCAACTAAACTTATTTAAAATTTGTCTTGGCGTCCATTTCAGTATTACAGATACACCCAAACCAAAAGTTCAAACTTTTGAGAAAAGAAAGAGCGCGTGCAAACATCACTCATATTAAAATGACAAAGCAAACCTGCTGAAAGCTTTTTCTCTGCTCAGCTTCAGCAGAAAGCTCCTCTGACTGTAAATCCTGCGCTCAGAACTCAAAACACATTTACACTGTCCACATAGAAAAGCGGGCCAGACGCTGCCAAAACAAGGTTAAAATGTACGGAAAATCCGTATGTAATAGTGTCATTACCTAAAGAGAGTACAAGAGCTACAGCCCCAACATCCTCTCTCCGTCTTCTGCCTGAAGACAAACCACCCAGAAACCTGTGTGTTTTGAAGGTGACAGCTGCTGTAGCATAATGATGATTCAACAACCCAAACACTGTGTGAAGCCCAAGAACGAGCTGCTATGGGAACCCCAGGGAACCGGCACTGCTTCAGGGTCTGTAGCCATTCATAAGGCTTCAGTTATACATGGAGTTTTAGTCTGGCAGCTCCTTTCTGCCTCTCTTAAGAGAGCTTGGGGAGAGGGGCAGGGATCTCATCCTGCAAACAGCTTTGGAGGAGTCACGCTATATGCTTCCAAATCTCTGCGCTAGCACAGCAAGCGCTCCTCGGCTGTCAAAGGCAAGGTATTAATGGTTTCATTATGCTTCTTACTAATAAGGAAAAAGCACCAACATTGAGTGTTGTAGGTGAAAAATAATTTAAATTGAATGCTAACAAGCCACAGATAATTGGCTGTAAATTTGTGGGGGGTGAATGTCTGAAACAGACTTCTGAACTCTCTCTCAAGCAGAAACTTGCTGCCTGCAACTGGTGCGCGCTGGTTGTAAATTTTGATAAACCCTGGACTAAACAATAGCAGCATGTCCCAAGTCCTCTTATCAATAAAGAGGCATAAGATAGAAGAACCAATTTAGAAGCTGATCATGTGTTGTGTGTCTGTATCACAGACTATTTAGACGAGGAAAAGCACAAGATAGGTGTCACAAAAAGAAGAGGTGGTGCCCAAAAGAAGGGTTCCCAAAAAGCAGAAGCAGTCTGGGAAAGAAAACAGGTTCCCCAAAGGGAGAAGGTGAATATTCTGGCTGGAGGAAAGATCCTGGAAATGGGGGAAGATCCTGGTGATGAAGGAGGTGGGTGGAAACAAATGCCGAGAGATGCTCAGGGACCTTGACTGATGACATCCAACTGTGAGCAGCTGCACAATACCCACCAATGCGATTTTCTGCCCAAACCTCCGAGACCAGCAGTGACCTCGCTGCTGGGAAGCAAAGCCGAAACCTAGTGAACGTAACACTGGATGTAGGGGGGAAGCAAGTGAGTGAAACAACTAAGCAGGTTAAAAGCACTGATCTCACTAGTCCTTAAACAAACCCTAAAATCCAGATCCACGCTAAGCTGTTGCTTATACTGTCTCACTTGCAACAAAGTGATGGGACAGTTCCTTTACTGTGCTCCAGAAGGAAAAAAAAAAAATAAAAATGAGATTCACGGGACAAAGAAACACAAGTAAACAAGAGAGGACAAGGTAACTCGATCCAGGCAGAGAAAGGCTGGATGTTAAATAGCAGCAGAAAGAAAAATTGTATCAGTGATTAATTTTCTTTTGCCTCTATCACTCCCCTCTTCTCAGAGGCACAGGGCACAATTTCCTTTGGCATTAGGAAGACTTCCTTGAGCATACTTTTGGAAAACTAGGAGAATGTGCAATTTGCAGCTGCAGGCAAGTCTTGTTTATACTGTATTCAGAACACGTGTGGAAACTGCCACACTGCTTTGCAGCCCTAGCTGCAGACATCTGAGCCAAGGAACTTGCCACTGCTTTCTCTAGAAAACGTTTGATCCGTTTGTTGTAGTATTACAAACTTTTTCTAAGCAATAGAGGCAATTTGCTTATATTTGGCTTAGGTTTGGCGACTATCATGGCTTTCATGGAAGTGGGCTTTGCATTGCCTTCAGTACACGCACAGCATTTAAGTTCTTGCACATTCTCATGACAAAAGAAAAAACTTTCCATATGTGGTACCAGGAAGTACCAGGGAGAAGCTGCATTTGTGCCAAGTCAGGAAAAGAAACCCCCAGTTCTAATGAAACTGAATTCCATCCTACAGGAAAAGATAAATAGTGACACAATGCAGAAGGGCTGTGTAGTATGGTTTGTGTTATGGTTTGTGTGTGCTTTGGTTTTTTTTTTTTTGTTTGTTTGTTTTTTTTTTAAAACACTCCAAGAAAGAAGGCAGCATGCACACAAAAGAAAAAAAAATAATCAGGAGATGATGAGGTAGCATGATCCTGCTGGTCATCTAATAAATGCCAGAGTAGCCAAAAAATAGTACTTAAAAGACTATAACCTAAAGGAAACTTTAGAAAGAAATTAGTGAGTTGTGATTTCTGAAGGTTCCCATTCAAAACCATGAATATCTGCAAAATAAGCCACATTTAAGGAGTAAGGAGATCATTTGGAGACTGGAAAGTACAAAAATCCAGAAATAAACTACTGCCTTGGAGGAATGCCAGTAGGAGGAAGGCAGGCAGGTGCATTCTCACAGCCCTTCACTCTCAGCGTGCCTGGAAATCTTAAGATGCACGACTGTGCATACAAGCGGGCTTCGATTCTCTTCTTATTGTTGCACTCCTCTTTTGGGTTTAGATCTCGGGCACCAGAGAAGTGAGCTTTCCAATTAAGATGGCTTGATAGGAACAGCTTTGCTTTGTTGCAGAGTTCCAAACTGCACGGAGAGAAACACTCTAGCCATTAAGTCAACAAGTCAGAAGATCAAGTACTTTTCAGCACTCTTTTGGCAGGCTTCTCAGGTGTGAAAGATAAACACAGAGGGTTGGCAGTATCATGTGAGCTTTGCTTTCTCAAGGTCCGGCTAAAAGGGAAGGGGGGGTGGCAGGGAAAGCAATGGCAGAGTTTGTGCAAACAGATCAGCACAAGGAGTTTTGGCTGAAGACCCAAGTGAAAAAAACAAAGTAGTGGAAACAGTCTATTGTTAGCACCTGAACTTAAATAAGGAAATATGAAGGTTCTTGCTGTAGTTTAAAAAGAGGTTTTGAAAGGTGCAGGCAGGCCTGATGTACCACAATGTGGCACCTCAGTCTACGTGTACAACTGAGACTCTCCCACAAAGCACAGACGCCGTGCATGTGATAAAGGTGGCAACATGAAGGGACATGAGAAGAAAGCAAACACCTCAACATTCCTTTAACTTGATTTTAAAGAAACCAGCTTTTTATAAACGTGAACCTCCTGTACTCATTTACTGAAAGCCAAGATTTACTGTAAATGTTAATAACTGCAGCAACTATCCAGCAGATCAGAGCTCTCTCAAGAAATCCCAATACAATTGCTTTCTGAGGATGGAGATGCCTGATCAAAGTTGACACAGAGATGCCTGATCAAAGTTGACAGAGCTGCAAAAAAAAGAAGAGGCAGCTTCTGTCTCTGGCGGAAAAACCTGGGTAACTATATTAGTGTCAATGCTGGGAAAGCACAACCAAAAGTGAAAAAGCAACTAAAGATGCAGTGACGGGGGAAAGTAGCAAAGATCAAGGCAGAGCAAGGAGGTGATGCGCTAATCCATCCTGTTCTCCCTTTAATTCCCAGCAGGTTCGAAGACTGACTGAAGTCACCCACGGGATCCCGCATCGCAGAGAGCACGAGTGCAGCACAGGACGCTTCTACTACTGTGCCTCTTCCCCACAAGGCTGAACCTTTGGTGGAGACAAGAACCACTGGGAATTGGGTTTAGTATGATAAATCCAGAAGGACACATCCAGGGCTAATCAGGGAGAGATTAAGCTGGGAAGAATAGCTTGGCACTTGCTTCTGGGCCTTCAGAGGATATAAAAGCAAATTCAGCCGTCAGCCATGGCTCCTGGTTTTAGAGCCGTCCGACCATCCAGGCAGACGATGCCACTACTTGACAGTTGTTAATAATGTGCTGGAGAAGGCAGCATACAACAGAATCCCCTTCCTCTCTATCAAAACCCCTCTCACCCTTAGTCATGCCTAGCTCCCGGGTCAGAGAGTACTGGACAGTCAGATGTGTTCAATCCTCTCAAAGTCACTAAAATTACATAGTTGTCTCAATAGAAAACTATCAAAGGATGTTTTCATTTGAAGGTTAGTTTTACTTGAAGGGGAAATGAAGAAGCTTAGAAGGACCTGTTACTTAAATGCAAATAACAGGAGCTTAAGAATGTTTACCTCTGCTTTAAGAAGATTGTGTTTTCTTTTAACAGTCTTTGTCTTTACAAGCAGCAAAAGAATGCGGAGAATCAAACAGCTCACATATGTACTCACATCACATCCCCTGCACATTGCAAGAAGTGTATATTGGCTAAATCTTCACGAAAACTTGAACAAAGCACTTTCAGTTGAGATTTCTAAAGAAGCTTCCAGAGCACCTAAACCTACCAAATAAGTCTTGATTCCTCTTTCAGGAAATTGCTATGTTGTACTGCTTGAATATACTTCAAACAAAATTTGGAAAACTCACAAACTGACCTCTCAGGGCTACACCGTGAGTTACCAGCGGATAGGCAGCAGATCTTGCACAGACCTGTGTATCCATTTATGACCTTGGATTTACATTATCACTGAACTCATGACCTTAAGTTCAAGTTGGAGACTAACTAGGAGACAGAGAAAGCTACCCAGATACATCATGCTTTCTACAGATTTTAATAAAACAAGGTAAGAGAAATTGAACACCTTCTCCTTAGGTTTTTGGTTAGAAGTTTCTCTGATAGTGTCACATTACAGTATAAATTTGTTAGCAAATGTCACTGAGACTACCTTATTCATAAAGCACGGCATGCTGCTATCTTCACAGAGTTATTCCCAGTCTTCAGCTAAAATTTTATTACCATGTTCTTGGAAGAACAAAATAAAATTAAACACATTATTTATTAAGCCAAGCTTGTCAGAGCTCCATTAATCTTTAATGTCTGTGGTTGCATGTAAATCACAGACCGGATTGTCTGAACTTACTCCACCTAAAGCACTTTGAATGCCTTTCAACTAGAACAATTTTTCCAGTCAGGAATCTCTCTTTCCAGGTATGGTTCAAAGAAATTAGGGAATCGGTACACAAGCATAATAGTTGTACTATTATTTCTCTCAGGGATCTAAACATAGGACTTCTTCGTGCATACTTCAACAGCTTCTATATCCCAGAATCAAGTGTACTAGGATATGCAGGTCCCAAACATAGATATTCTATTTACATACAGTTAAAATTAAACCCCTGGGAAAAAGCCCGTGTTGGAAACATTCCACTGATGGGCCATTAAAAGACCACACGACCCATGACTCGAAGTTACTTATAAGTGCGCGTGTGTGGAATCAATTTCAGGTATAATTAAGTGAAGCATGGTGCTAATGACGACTCATATTCCCAAGCAGAACCTTCACTATCATTATAGCCAATAAAGATGTTAATCATCCTGCAATACAAGCCAACAAGTAACTTACAAAAACTAGTACACAGCCAGACACGCTCTATCTTACGCAGTTTTAAGACTGAACTGCCTTCGCCCCGGCAGCACCTGCATTCACTAGCTCACGGCAAGTACTAGAAGAGCAGAAGTCCTGCTTGTTGCTTAGCTTTGAGGAAACGCTTAGCTGTGGGTACCATCTGGCAGACTGGTTACCTTGTACTGGGGATCATCATCTCCCATACTGTTGAGTCCCATCTCAATGACTTTTGCAACCTTTCAGTTGAGTCTGGTTAGCAGTCTGGTCTATGAAGTTCTCAGAATCACTGTCTCCAAGTTAAACAACATTACTTCAAAATTTAAATTAAAGTAAGAAGGAAAACATATTCCCTTCCCAAAGAAAAAGTTTACTCTCAGTCAAATATTTCAGTGTTTCCTTCTGTAAATTCATGCTTTAAACTTCTGGGAGTGGGCAAATTTATACTCCAGACAAATCAGTAGCCACAAACAGAGAATTCACTCAAGTCACCTTACTTCACTGACACTGGACTTCAGTTTTCGTCAATAAGGTGCTCTCCAAAATTAAACACTTTATCAAGATCTCACGTGCATTTTGTATTCTTTAAACAGCATGATTGAATACTGAAAAATACAGTCACACGTCACGCTTCAGTGGACAGTATCTGACATGATTGCTCATTTTCATCCACTCACCAGTATATGATCCACTCGGTCTCGTTTCTTCCGTCCAAATTTCATCATCTTCTGCCAGTCCGTTTTGTGATTAGGCTCCTTCCTCAGGCTGAACAACTTCAGTACTTCAGCTGCAATGAAGCTCTACGGAACAGCAAAGGTGAGATTTAGTACACTTGAGCTAAGAAATGAAATGCATGCACAAAGTACCTACTCTCAACAGTCACATTATAGAATGTTAACAGCTTTCTGTTTAGCTAAGAGACATGCGGTGTATGCAAGAAAGCTACGCTGAAAAGTCTTTGAGGCAGCATTACACAGGCAGAACAATTATTAAATCCAGAAGTGTGTGTGTGGGGGGAACGACACCCACTGCTGTAACAATCTTGAGAACAGAAACTTTCAATTAAACAGTACAGCAAACAGGAGATTATGACAATTCATTTTATGGGATTAAATTAAAGCAAAGCAGGGTGGGAGTTTAGTGTCCTTGTCCTGTGCCCCTGCTCTCCCCTGCCACATGCTTTTGAAATTCTTCTCAACTAACGGAGTGATCTAGGTACTATTTCTGTCTTTTCTATACAGTTAACGTGCTGTATCTTCTGCAGGTTAATCAAAATACAGTTAAAGCCCTCCCAATTTCAGAAGAAACAATACAGGTGGAAATCTTCATTGCGTCCTGTATGGAAGGTTCTTTGTTGAGACAGTTTTTTTTCCAAATGTGAAAGTTTCGCCTAGGTCCAGTCATGCTCCAGCTTCTTAGGGTTGTGTCCTTTCTTGAGCACTACCACCAGTAACAGGAGACCTCCTCTCGCTTGCCAAATACAAGAATGCCCTCACCAGTCAAATTTTGTGTACCTCTGGGCAACTCCTGCTGTCCTCAGTACGACTGGCATAGGTGTGTCTGAGTAAAAAAAATCCACCAGCTCGTTCCATTTGGCCCAATCCTGAAGTTGGATCCATGCCAATATACCCATACAGAGTTCCACTGAAATCTGCTAAAGCAGCAGTCTGTCAGCATACCAATTTTATAAGACCAAGGTCATCCTGGTAGTTCTGCACAGAGGACTAAGGTTTAAATGCAACCAGTACCAGCAAAAAAGGAGAGGGAGGCAAATCTGTCAAGTAAAAAAGGAACATTTCAACCAACTCCCTTCCGGGTTTGTAATCTCATTTCTCTTTTCAACTCATCTCTTGCTGGATACACCTGTTACGATCTTCTAACACTCAGGCAAGTGCCAGTACAGCATTTTTCATCCCACTTTCCCTGCATGACAAAGATTTCTTCCTACCTTGATTTCACCTAGATCATTTGGATCTTTCACTCGGCGAAAGTAAGCAGATGCGATCCTACACGGTTTCATCCAAATAGGCTGATTTAGGTTAGGATCCTCAGCAAAGATTTCCCCAAAGATCTCTCTTGTTAAATCAAATACCACCTTAACAAAGAAAGAAGTAAGAGTTAAGGGTGCTGCTGTTCATGGTAAACATTCAAAGGGCAAGAACAAAATGCCTGAAGACCGTACCTTTTTATAAACCTGCTTGTTTATTGTGTCTGTGTCCTGCTCTTTGAGGGTACTGCTAAGATCTGTATGAAGGCCGAAACTTTGAAGATCGTGACCCAGCTCTTTCAGTTTCCAGAGTTCCTCAGCTGCTGCATGGACCATTCCTTCCACCTCCACCGCAGTATGAGGGACCGCCAAAGGCTCCTCACACGGCTTTGTTGGCACTTTCTGCGGTTCTACCTTGGGCAGCACTGCTGGTTCCTCAGCTTGCTTGTGCTGGACCTTATGGGAACTTAGGCCATAGTCCTCATCAAACCAGTCTTGATCATCTCCCAGCACACTCAGGAACTCCCGATTGAGCTCCAGCTCTGCCAGTCTCTTTGCAAGCTCTTCCTGACCACTGGCACCAAACACTGGACTCTCCTGTGAATTAAGAGCCACAGAGTAAATACAAAAGGGATGTCACACTGTTATCTAACTCAATTTATATTTTCAAATGCTTTACTGATGTAACTGGCAATATATCCACAAATACTCAGAAAAATAATAAACAGCCCCCAGTAAAATTAGAAATATTTTGATTCAAATACCTGGGGTTTCTACCACTACTGATGAATGCTTTTAGAGGGTTCCTACAGATCTTAAAAGACTGTGACCTATCCACTGTCTGTTCCTAACGTTCAACTGTTTATGAAAGGCCGAGCGGTTAAAATACCGATAATGTGACATACAACTTTTCACTTCACGTACCAGCAGTCTCAGAGCTAAATCGACAGCCTAAAAGCTTTTAGCAGATGAGGGCCGTTTTAGTGACTGAGCAGTGCTCACACAGATGAAATGGGCTGAAGCTTTCTGTGATGATAATATATTGACATCAATGGCAAATCAGACAGGTTTATTGGGATCTTCAGCAGAAAGGCCCAGTCCTGTATCTGTATCATTAATGGTTGTTCTGAGGAAGCCTGAAATTCCACCACTCATGATATATTAGTTCAGTGGATAGAGCAGTCTGACACCTTAATGACCTCCACAGCAACTAATTATGTTTGAGGATGATTATTTCATACCAAGAGTAGACAGAGGTAACTTCATGGTTTATTGTATTTTGCCATTTTTAGAATAAAAACTGAGGGTAAGGATTAATACAAGTTGAATATGTAGGCAAGATGCAACCCAAATGAAGTATTTTTCACTTTCATGTGCCAAAATGTGTCTTCCAGCCTGTAAGGCGACCAAAACGAGCTAGGAACCGGGATAGGCAAGAACACACAGGTAAGAGACATACATACAGGCGATCTCCAATCACCAAACAGAACTCGTGAGAAAACAAACTGGTGCCACACAGCATTCCTCAGATTGAATCACCATCAAAGGAACAATCAACTCTTAAAATCAGTGCTCGATGTGTGTTACTTACTGGTCGGGGACACATGTCTGGAGAGGAAAGTTCTTCTCTTTCATCTTCCAAATCTGAACTTAGAAAGAAGTTACTCATTCCATCAGGAATCTGGTCTTCTACCTGCTTGGATGGGGCACTGGATTCCTCCTTCACTTCACAGAGCTCCTGGTTGCTGAGCTGGATTTTCTCATTCCTGACCTTCTTTATTTGCTGTAACTGATTGACTGTGTCTTTCACAAAATCCCTAAGTAGACTGTCTGTCAGCAAACTGACCTTTTCCAGTTGGTCTTTTGACTTTTCTTCCTCTCTAAGTGGTAGTCTAAGCTGGGCTTCTAACTGGCTCTTTTCTTTTGTCAGCAAATCCAGAAGTGGAGTTGCAGGCTTCTCCACAACTCCAGGAGAGAGATCGTCCAACTTTTCCGCACATTCTTCCCCTAGTGTCTTCTGCCTCTCAAGTTTTTCAGAAAGGAAATCTGAGATGTCATCCAACTGAACAGTGGAAATCTCACCCTCAAAACCAGAAATGAGAGGAGCAAGGCTGGCCTCCTCTTTTACAGCATGCTTCAGATAATCCACCACTGACTGTTCTGGGGCAAGTGATTCAGTAGGTACAGAAATCTCCTTTATGCTGTTTACTTTAGAAGACGACTCCTCATCAACCCTTTCCCCAGCTGAGGCTTCTGAAACAGCTGTGTCTGCAGGAGCTTTATCCTGGGAGTAGTTTTCTGTTGCATCTCTGCTCTGGCTTTCATCTTCTTTGCCAGGTTTGGAACTTCCTCTGTCTTTCTGCTCAGCTTTGTGTTGCTTCTCCAGTTTATCATCGAAGAATGAGTCTTCATCCTTATTTGTGTCTAAATGGCTATCAATACTTTCTGTAATGTGAGAGATTTTTTGAGGAGGAGCAAAAATACCATGTTTCTCTTTGCAATCAAAATATTTAATACCATCGTAAGTTCCATTATTGTTCCCTTCAGGTTTATCCAACTCCACGCCAGCCCAAAACCCTTTGGCAAACTTAGTCAGACCTTTGAATCGCAATGTTCCAGGTTGGACTTTACTCACAAGTACTCTATCACCAATGTTGAAGTTTGGCAAACTATCTGTTTCTTCTGTGATCAAAACAGGGGCCCACAGCGGTGATTCAGTAGGGGTCTGTTCTTGCTCCACATCTCTGCGCTCAGTATTTTTTATAAGTTCTGTTGGGGACTTAAGTTCTAATAACCTCTCTGAACGCATGCTACCAGAGAGAGAGAAAGACCTGTCACTGAGGTATTCGCTAATTTCACCATCACTGCCAAGGCTGGTGGACCTACTTCTGCTGGTTTGTGTGTGCTGCGAGTGCTCTGTCAGTGACTGAGCATCCCCGTTAGGAGAGAGAAGAGATGCTTCGAAGTCATCTTTGTAATGTTGCCCAGGAAGTGTTTCTTCAACTGATGCTCGTTTTCTGGAGGAAGATCCTTCAAAGTCTTCAAGGTATAATGGCTCCTTTTGACTAAAGAGTTGTTCTGAAAGCAGATAACCCTTTTCCTCTGCTGATTTGTGAGAATACTCTTCCGCGCTCGGAGCAGTGACAGCATCTTTATCTGCCTGTCTCTGTTCTAAGATTTCTTCCGTACCATGACGACTTGCCACATCCAAACCAAAGAGCTCCTTCTGAGAGTGTTTGTTTTCAGAATGGAGGACTTTCTTTGGAAGGATGTCAAATGAGCTCTCCTCTTCTTTATCTAATGTCAACAAGACATCAGAACTCTCCAAAGGCTTAACATGAGAACCTTTAGTCTCATATTCCTCGGACTTTATGTATTCCAAATCTTCTTGTATCTCAGATTTATGACTGAAGGCAGCCTCGTCATTGGATGCTTTTACCACGTTGTTCATTGACCCATGGAATATCCTGCTAATGTCTTTCATGTCTTTGAGAAGAGATGATGAGGGTATGTTATCTAAGGAATCACCAGATCCTGCTCTGGAACTCCTTGGTGATATTAAAACAGAAGATGTTCCAGAAGGTCCTTCTGCATGAACATC
Source organism: Larus michahellis (assembly GCF_964199755.1). Classification (NCBI taxonomy): domain Eukaryota; kingdom Metazoa; phylum Chordata; class Aves; order Charadriiformes; family Laridae; genus Larus; species Larus michahellis. Next base: position 23,906,627 of record NC_133903.1, on the reverse strand, counting down.
TGTCACCTTCTTGGTGCGCACAGACACAGATCTCTCGGTTCTTGATGACACAGCATCTTGAAGGAAAATAAAAAGTGAATTACAGCAGATTGTATAGCCTGCATTGCCTTATTGAAAACTGCAACCACAGGCAACATCAAAGTTTCTATGCTAAAAGAAGATACAAACTGGCTCCTTGGAAATACGTATTTCTACTTGTCCTATGAACATGAGCAATGTTCTTTCAGTTCCAGTGTTTTACAGCTTTCTTTTGGATTCTTGTCCTTGTACCAGTATTTCATAATGCCATGCAATACTGAGCCCAAGGTAAGGGCTCAGTTATTTGCAAGCCGCAAATACAACCAAGATTAGAATGGTAGATAGTGATTAGATAATGATCAACAGCAAAACACTGAGAAGTATCTAAAGAAACCCCCATTCCTAAATTCTTCATTGTTTTTGGTTTCCTTACTTTCCTCAAGTGATAAAGGAACAAGAAACAGAAGAAAGGAAAAAGTGTGTCACTTACTTATGGTTTCAAATAAACCTCAGCAAGAGTAAAACTAAATACTGATTATACGGGAAACAGCAGAGGCAGAAGCCTAATAAATAATAATAGTAAAAAATACAGCTTGATCATTACGGTTTTATGAAGTCTGCATCCTTTCTTAAAACCTCTTCTTGATTCAAGAAGGAAAAGATTAAAGAATTTTAACACAGTCAGTCTTCAAGATTTTCTTCTGCAGTACATATTCTTCCAGTTACATACCTCCATGTTCTGAAATGGATTCCAAAGATGCTCTGGATCGCTCTGATTCAGCCAGTGATTTCCAGTTTTTAGCTGTCTCAGGCCTAAATTTGAAAAATCAATGGTTACACACCACAGTGTGTTTTGTTTTCCTTTTAATAGATAAAAATGGAAATACAAGCATCTATAACTACAATACCACACCAATGATAACATAAACAGCTTGCTTTGTCAACACACTGTGACCTTAGAAAATAGGAACGGGGACAGAGAGAAGAGTTTGGCAAGTCCTGGAAAGTCGTTTTTGAAAAGACTAATCAAACTTTAGCTTTTTTTGCAGCCAAAAAAAAGAAAAAGAAATTATTTTTTTTTTTTACTTAAATGCACTAAAATTGCACCATCTGCTGGAGAAAATCAAACAGTTAAAGATACAGTAGAAAGTGCAGAAATCAGTTGAATTCTCTACACTTTAAAACCTAAGATTGAAACCAGATTTAATTTGCAAAGATGAATGGCAGACATAATGAGCGACCAAAATAGGAAAAAATTCCTTCAGGTCTGTAATCCCATACAATGATTTGATACAATTCTTGCACGGTTGAAAATTATTGTTCAGAAACAACTTGAAAATAGGACCTGAAAGCCTGGGCAGGACAAGAGTGAGATGCAAATGATTACAAGGACAGATCATCTTATCTGTTTTGGGTCTGATGAGACCAGCAAATAGGACAACAGGATACTGCCACTGTCCAGTGCTTTGAGGAAGAGCAATTACCAGCTTTCCTTGCACTCGTGGTTTCTGCTAAAATAGCATTTACTGCTGTTTCAGAATAATCTCAAAAAGAAGAAATCCCAGTTACCTATGAAGCGGCGGTGCCTTGATCTTCGGTTTTTCAGCAGCAGCTGAAGATGGAGTTTTAATCTGAGGTTTGGCTGTGGGTGATGCCTCCAGATCTTGGCTCAGTTCTGCTTCTGTCTTCTTGATAAACTCATCATACGACTGCACATGGAAAACAGTTATGGCTGTTAGTCTGCTAAACCATAACTACAATTCAGCAATCAAAACCTATTAAATGAATAAAGGATACACTCGGGTTTCTCTGTAAAACAATCTATTTCACTTCCAAAAGCTCTACAGTTTTGAACCCTAGAAATTGTAATACTTTACTTTCAAAAACATATTACATAAGCATCACTCTCATCCAAGCTAGGGTACTTATGTGTACAAACATACCTAAGTCCCCTGAACGCTGCCAGTCACCCATTATAGATGCACATTTTAAAAGGGAATGGCATTTTTGCCTCAAGGTTCTAGTTCATTATTGAAAACAATTAAATAGCTAGAACACTTCTATCCCAGTCCCACTCTATCACAATAATGTGTCTTTCACAGCTGTTGATAAAATATTCTGCCAACAACATCCATACTATAATGATTTATCCAAGGCTAGCAATCTTTTACTTTGCCCTTCTTCCTACTGTTCCTAACCTCCAGTTGTTTGATCAGACTGGCTTCCTGCGCCTTCAGTCTCTCCTTTTGTCTCTTTTTCTGTTCTTTTTTCAGCTGGTAAACCACAGACTTCCTTTTCCGTAGTTCATCCTTCAGGGCCCTGATCCGTCCTTCAATGTCACTTTGATCAGATGTGGTTTCTGAAAAAGGTTAGTTTTAGTCTTTACAAGCTTGCACCTCACCAAACAGCTGTATGCAAAGAAGTGAACAGTCATTCAGTAAATGCAAAATACGGCCCAAGCAAAGTATCAAAGAATTTAATGTCAACATGTTAATCTTAATATAAGATGACTCTTAAAGCGGGATCTCAGATTCACAGCACTACTACATAACATATGAAAAAGTGTTGCATCTTATTTAATTTAGAAGAGAAAGGCTCAGATACATACAGTAACTTGTTGCCAAACTTGTTCACATCAACAGCCAATGTTCACGCTGCTACCTCATTAACTGCTTGTGTCAGCTGTTGCAGAAATTAATTTTTTTTCTGACGTATTTAAAAATATGACAACTCAAAGATGAATATATAATATATTGAAATATTTGTTTATAATCATGATATACAGTTTCAAGCTACAAGGTACGCTCCATTGATGAGAATTTCACTTGCAAAAGCAGTTTAGGTTTCTGGCCCATTTAGATTTCCTACTACCTTCTGATCATGTTCTACCTCTTTTCCCTTGGGACACTGTCCCCAGACACTTAGATCCATTCTCTGCATGATAACCCCATTCTACCAGTAACTCTGCGACTTTCATTATTACTGCTGTAACAAACTCTCAATCTCTCAGACTTTACAGAGAGACTGCCTCAGCATCTCATTACTTATTCTTTTCCACCCACCTGATTATATCCACTTGTTTCTTATTTCACATGTGTACCAAAATAGTGCAAAACAAGATCCTTGTCTCAGATTGGCGCTACCACAACCAAGTATGAAAACCTCTTTGAAATATTTATCTGACACAGTCTTTCTGGAGCTCCCCCCTGTGGCTCATGCCCCCCTTCCTCTTCTATTGCAGCAGCTGCAGCTCTTATGAGAAGGATCTTGGCTGGTTTGCTTTTCTAATGCTCAATATTACCTATAATGTTTTCTGGACCAAAACGCTTGGATGCTCACAAGGATGCCAGTTGCTTTACTGAACATCCTAGAAAGTAAGTCACCAGTATTATTTAGTCAGCTGGCAGGAACAGCTAGACATTTTGCTAATCAATCTCACTTCTCAAGACAACAAACCACTATATTGAAGGATTTCACCATCAACAACAGCCAGTAAATAAAATCAAACTACTGTATTCTTTTTCCATTAACAACTGTTGTTAACCATTTAGAGAATTAAAAAAACACACACACTACCACAACAACACAGCACAAAAACAATGGAATCTCACTTGCTAATCAGGAGTACTTTATGATGCCACTGTAATTAACAACTCCTCCCGAATAGTAAGTGACCACTATGTAATTATAGCTTTTCTCGATCAACTCATAAGGGAAAGATCTGCACATGCTTTCATCTTTGACGATCTTGTGTACGCATGCATTGAACTGACACAGCAATGACTTAATGACTACTCAGCAGCTTGGAGGATTTGTCTCTTTACAATGGAATGATTTATTGTGAAACCAGCACCATCTTGATGGACTTCCCACCTCTTATACCTTCCTTCAGCATTTGAAATCAAATAGTTCAGTTCTAAAAAGTTTATTTTCATAATCACTGTTGCCTGCTCTACTTTTCATAATGGCTTCCTTATGTGGTTTCTCAGTCAGAACTTGAAAATAACTTTATCAAGTCGCTGAATGCTTCACTGTGTTGCAAACTGCCCTCCAGACACAATCCCCATAAAAATTACTCAGTGCAAATATCTAGGTGTTACGTATTCATTTCTCTGTCTAATAGGAGAACAGTTGCGTCGAAATTACTGTGTTGCTATGGCACTTACGTACATATTAACCAAAAAAAACCCCAACATAAAAGAGTATTAAGCTTGCTACATCAAGCACCACGAAGACTGAATATGTAAGCATGCCAGTAAGTTATCCACCTATCACAAACAACAACCACTACATACAATATGGAACCACCAAGTTCTTTTTCTGATAAAGACTTATTGATCATTTAGGGAATTAAAAAAAGCAAGCAGGAAAATGGTATCCCATTTGCTAAGAAGCATTTTATGATGCTATATCAACTGCACTGTGGAATACAAGACATTTCAGAGATTAAAAGTGTAGAAAGGGTGAAAACAGACTTCACAGCTTAACAGAGCTGATGATGGTGACCCACTGAATGATGTCTCAGGAAGCCCTGCAAGCCACATGACTAACAGGCAGTGAGAGCACACCAGGGAAAGGACCACTCGGTACCAGTTCACTTCTAATATTCTCTCAGCATTTAGTGGGTAGTGAGATTGGATACTGGATAAAAGGCTTGTGATAAAGAGTCCATACAGTAGATCTTGTATTTTATAGCTCAAAATGCTATCTTAGGTCCTATTTTACTGTGCATAGTTCAAACCCTCCTCCAAAAATAAAAAACATATGTTCTGAAGCATCCATTTGTTCTGCAGATGCCAGCGCAGGTCCAACAGGCTCTGCCACGATATCAGAGCTATACTGCTTCTGGAGCCAGGCTGTGTTCAGAAAGAAGACGATCATGTTCATATACTGCTGAACCATATTTTGCTTTCTTACAACATGCGGGGTGGCGAATTGTCACCTGTTAAAAGCACAGCTAACCTTGATATGTTTAAATTCTAGGACTACCTCAACTATTGACTCTTATCTTCTTCATACGTGCTTGCAGGCACCAGCATTGCTTTCTAAAAGAAGAGATAATATATAGACCATATATAGACCTTCTAACATTAAGACCTTCTTAAGCTGAAGCGATCAAATTACGTTACGGGAAAATACTCTCTCAAAACCCCACACCTTGGCAATTCCCAGGAATTTCTGTCTGCCTCCCCCCATTTGTCTTCATTTCAAGTTTACTCTTTAAATGGAAAAGCTTTGAAAAAGCAATTTAAACCCAAGCAGGCGTTACACTTACCTGACTGTGTCATAGATAAAGATTCATCAGACCAGTTGTGAGATATCTGATGAGACTTCACAGGTGAACGTAGCTGTCCTCCAGTTCTATGGCTACCTTTGCTGGAATCTTGTTTTGATACGGATATACTGCTTTTGGGAGGAGACTATGGGAGAAGAGAAGGACAAATAAGTAAAGCTTGTAAAGCTCAGTTTGAAAGTAGGAGATCACTGTCATCAGGAGCCAGTTACAAGGAAAGAACAGCATGACTGGAGAACATCTCATAAGCAGTGGTACCCTACCCAGCTATCTTAAGAAGAATTTAATCTTAGTTTGCTAGACAATAAAACAAAAATACCAAGAGCAGCAATAGCTGACTGCTTGCTTTGAGCCTAGATTTCAGTAAACGTGCTTAGACTACTCTATTACCACGGAAGTGAACCGACAGGGTTCTGACTCACAGGTGTTCAATACAGTTTATGTAATCTTATTTGCTAACAACCACGGCAATAGGAACTCCTAGTAAATATATCTGTGAAATCAAAAGGACCATTTCATGTAAAGGGTGCAAGATGACATTCTAAATCGGTAAAACAACACAGCGCTATTGCTCTGAGGCCAAGCAAAAAGTTCTAAGTGCAAATATTCTTCCAAAATGCTGCTTACTGCTTCGACATTATACCACAAACCTTTTACACACGTTGAACATAACCTCTGGCACATATTAGGCATTTTACCTCACTATCTTCTCAGCAAACTTGCCAGCAAAAAAAGTATTTGTAATAAGTCTAGATGAGCAGCTCTTTTAACCCCACAGACAGTGTTTTTTCTGTCTCATTGAGCATAGGGCAAAGTTATCAGGATGAAACTTAAAATTATCAACCAAGCAAAAATAACAGAACAGAACAAGAAGGCAGAATCATCTAGCAAACAGACATAATCTGAAACCCAAAGGATTGTGCATGAGGTTCAGCTTTGCTTCTTCAGCCTCTAGCTATACCTTGGGATACATTACTTGCAAATAAAGCAAAGCGGAAAAACAGAGCATAGTTTCCATGGCCTCAAAGAATTTATACAATGGTAACAAGCTAGCCTACAGCTAATTCACACTGGTAAACTGGGTCAGTGTACCACCACTTCATACTGCATACCTATGTGACATACGTAAAACATTTTGCAAGACTGCCCACAAGTTTAAAAATATCTAAACTCTGTGCTGAAGCAGTTTTTCCTCAGGACTTCAACAAACATATCTGATCACAATATTTATTCACAATAACGTAAAATGGTATTGCAAACACAGAGAACAGTTTAATCTCACCTTTGACAGCTGGGATAGCTATACTTAACTATTTTTCTGATAGCCTTTTACAGATGTAAGAATATATATAGCATAAAAACCTCACTCACAAGTTTGCCAGGTGACATAGAGGACTTGAACTCTTCAGAATAAACCATTTCTTCATTAGCTGTCCTCTGATCTGGGCTTTCTGGCTGTTCATGACCCATAATCTCTGATGGGACCGACTCAGCAGCTAGGCTCCCAAGATCTTCTGGGATAGAGCTTTCACTGTTTAGATGAGAGCAAGAAGGCACTGGAGACTCTTCTTCACTAGCCGTTTCTGAGATTGAATAATGAGAGAAAAAACAAAGCGTGTAAGAACTCGCACTGACTTATATGCCTTCAGAGATACTGCTGCCTGCATTTAAAGTGGCAACTGCTACCAATACATGTCAAATTGTAAGTGTTATTTCACTGACCTAGACACCGAGGGTGGAATATTTAGCAAGAACAAACACGTTTACCAGAGAACTATGATTTAAGACTGCCAAACGTTCCTAGTGATTGCTGAATGTCTAAAATAAAGAGGTTTTCAAGATATTCTAACATTTTCCAGACAACACACTCCAAAAAGATCATTAGGGAAACCTGTCCTTCCAGTTGACCATACCCCAGCAAGAGTCACCATTAGTCTGAAGAAGTCATGGAGGAGCATGTAATCTGGAAGCCAGATCTTGAATTTAGAATTGATTGCTTCCTTTACAGTAGCTGCAGAAAACATTTTAATGTTATGATTTCATCATGAGTCTCTCAACTGGCAACAAGTAAAATAATAAGTTGGGTTTTCAATATTCCTGTTTACTAAATTCCGCAGGAGTCACAGCATTACTGAAGCAGCCATGGAGAACTACTCAATATTTGAGCAAAGGCTGGGGAGGGAGCGGCACTTCGAAGCAGGGCTGTGCTCCACTGCTTACTGGTAGATAAAATTAATAGAAAGCAAGTGTATTTTCTCATCTGTTGATGAGAATTCAGTGTTCATGCTGAATTTTTGTTCATGGGAACTTACTGACTCATACACATAGCATCTTTAAAATGTCTTACGATGCCTAAAATCCACATGACTTTTCAGCAAAAAGTGTAATAGGGCATAATTCTGAATTCCCTTTGTACATTCAAAGGACATGGTGCCTCCTTCCAGCAAAGTGAGGAAAAAAAGGAAAACGGATTGTTTCTAGAACAGTCCCTGAAGTTTCATTATTTTCTCCCACTGCAACCCAGTTCTCTGTGCTTTGTGCTGAAAGTACGGTCCACTTAAGACAGAACAGTAAAGCTGTAGCTCCCAACATCTGGGAACTTATTTTTCCTCACAGTAGTATAAATTTATACTAATTACATCCTAGCACACTTTAGCACAGTTGCAGATTTCAAAGAGTTGTACTGCATAAACAACAAGAGGGAAGAAAAAAATGTTTTCAATGTTTTGCAAATGCAGGCGAGGGGGAAAGCAGCCCTTGATAAGAACCATCCTCACCAACAGTAATAAGGCTAACAGGACAGACGCTCAAACAGCACTACAGGGGAAAATGGTTTTAAAAGAAAAGAAGTACAAACCTAAGCGACCATTGTGTCAAATTATATTTTACTCTTGTCATTTGCAACAGTTCCCCCCACTTCCTACTACCTTTAGGTTCGGTTCTCTGATCGCCCAAGTCTTTCTTGACTATTTTGGTTTTGAGCAGCTCTTTGTCCCAGGCAGCTAGAGCCTGCTTTTCTATCTGCCGTATTTCTGCTTCCTCTGCATCCAGGCGGCGTTTCCACTCCAGCAATTCTTCAGCATGTTGTCGACGCTGCATCAGCTTCTGTTCTCGCTTAGTTAGGAACCTGACAGAGCAGAAGACAGTGGGAAAACAGCCAACCACCCTCAAAGGTCCCAACAGCCAGATGCTCTATTGCCACAATTCCCAGAATTTTAGCTTTTCAAATTCTTTTCTAGAATAATATTCACACTAACTACTATCTCCTAGACTTCTGATGTGCTGCTGTAAAAAAACCCCAAACAAGTAGACAAGAATTTTTTTTTTCCTTTGCAGTAAAGTCTACAGCATACTGTAAACACACTGCTTACAATTTGAAGATCTTCAAAATCATTAAAGGTGCTACTAATTATCCACTAACATGAACAGGATAAGTTCCCAATTTCAGGATGTAGAAAGTACCTGTGATGTTAAACTGGAACCCTCAATAAAGCAGTAACTGTTTGAAAAATGGATCTTTCTTTTTGCTAATCCCAATGACAGAAAAATTGTAACCCCAGTTGCCCCACAGTTCTTTCCAAATACATAATTATAAGAGAAGGTGGATCCTGTATTAATAGTTCTCCTGAATTATTGGAACTTTTATCCTTCTTCCTTTAAGCATCACCTGTATGGATTGCCACCCTTGGAATGTTAATAGTCAGCCGACGGCATTAAGAGAATAAGGATGCAGGACTGTTTTTCCTAGCTACTAACAGATTTGGCTGCTAGCTTAAGAGTAGATAAAAAGTAAAGATCACACTGCATATTTGCAACTTTTTTTTCCTTTCTGGCAAAGATTTCTTAAGTGATCTGTGAAACCTCAGAAATGGGGAAATTCTTCGATAACTTTGTAGGTACAAACAGGTTTGTTCATGCATGCATATACTAGTTCTCTTTGCCGGTTCCTGAACAACAGTATCTCTGGTCTTATTTCTAAACATTGAAGTAACCAAGACCATAGCTTTTAGCCTTTAAGATAGTAAATGGGAGCAAGTTCAACATCAATTGTACACACTTCCTCTGACATGCCAAGTCTAGAGAAGAGTGTACATCAATCCATTTATCTCCTACACTGAAATTTTTAAGATGTCACAGAATCACTCTGTAGAAAATACATGGTTTGCCAGCTAGAGCAAGAGTTCCACATTGGTACAGAAGGTGTGGTGCTTAAAAAGGCAGTCTTCAAAGACTTGTGATATTTTGCTATGCAAATGCCTTTATAAGTTTCAAGCCACCCCAAACACTCAGCATCAAAGTTTTTAAGCTGCAAAGCAGATAATAATTTCATCTGTGCTTTTTAATCTCTCATGTTTCAAAAAACCTTTTATTTACAGAGACTGGAGTGACCAACTGGCTAATCTGCAGATCTTGCCTGCCAAGGGACATTTCTTCTTTGCTCATTTAGCATTCACTCTATTCACTGAAAAGTGAGCTGGCAGTTGATAAGAAAGGTTGAGTTTCAGATAAATCCTCCGCTAAGAGATTCAGACAAGGTAGACAAGTTATGATGTGAAGATAAAAGTTTCAAAAGCCAGTAAGACACGCCCACAATCTCCTCTCCTATAGTCAAAACAAGAGCAGGAGAAAATTGGGAGCACCTCAGAGTCTCTGGAACACCTGCCACCTTCAAGCCGACAGATTCTAGGATTTTATGCATTACTTTACCACTTTCCATAGACAAACATCAAAGTTGTCTACTCTTAGGCAAAACCAACAGATTAGTATCATTAAGAAACTAGACTACCAGCATTACAGACATGACATGGACGGTCATGCTTATACTGTGTCTTTCACCAGCACTATCAGATTTATCAACTCTTACTTTCAGACACACATCAGTTCCAATTAGTCTAGCAGATCATGTATTTGGAACTCATTATGGAGGTCATCATTACAATGATCTCAATGCAAAAGCAACTTTTTCTTCTTCCTTCACCCACTGTTTGATTTCATCAGAATGTCTGGATCTTCACAGTTGGCTGGATCTTAAGGGAGGCAAGTCCAGTTGAAATAAAATACAAGAGAAAGACTGAAATAAACGGATTCAAAAGAGAACTCCTTAAAAGCAGATGTCAAATGAATTAACTGAGAAGACCACAAACAGGAGGAGAATTAACTAAATGACCATGAAAATAATCAGCGCACAAAGACTACTTAGTAAGAAAGATAAGTCAACAGAAGTGATAGGAGAGAAAGAGGGTTCCAACATTCAACCTAGAAGAGGTGGATGATTAAAGCAGCATGGCTAAAGGTGCGGACCCTTTTATAACCCTGGGGTTTAAAAGGTCAGAGCCACAAGGTAGCACACATACTGCCTAAATATTTACTACTGTCTAGAGGGTTCCAGTTGCAACACCAAGGGTACACCATTTATCCTCAAAAGCAGGGGCAGCTTCACAGAAAATAAATTAAAATGCAAAACCACATCTGGCATCTATGAAGCTGGAAATGGGGAGCAAAGAGGAAGCAGCAGCACTCAGATTACTCCAGTACGATTTCAAAGTCTAACTCTTTCTTTGTTGCTAACATCAGACGTTTTATCCATCCATTCCAAATATTAACCCGGAAGCACTAACCTGCTGCTCTAACCTGTACTTGTACATCAAGGCATACTGACTTAGAGCCCGGACTACAGTTTCAGCAGCTGTAAGTAGCAACCAGGCAGTGGAAGCAAAGTGAACCATCTGTCTGCTGCTCAGAACACAGTGGGAGTAAGAGATTAGAATCATAGAATGATTCGGGTTGGAAGGGACCTTAAAGATCACCCAGTTCCACCCCCCTGCCCTGGGCAGGGACACCTCCCACCAGACCAGGCTGCTCAAAGCCCCATCCAGCCTGGCCTTGAACACCTCCAGGGATGGGGCAGCCACAGCTTCTCTGGGCAACCTGTTCCAGTGCCTCACCACCCCCAAGTGTAAAAAAATTCTTCCTTATATTTAACGTAGACCGACGCTCTTTCAGTTTAAAACTGTTAGCCTTGTCCTATCCCTACAGGCCCCGGCAAAAAGGTCTCTCTCCATTTTTCTTATAAGCCCACTTTATATATTGAAAAGCTGTAATAAGGTCTCCCGGGAGCTGCCTTTTCTTGAGGCTGAACAACCCCAACTCTTTCAGCCTGTCCTCATAGCAGAGGTGTTCCAATCCTCTGATCATTTTTGTGGCCCTCCTCTGGACCCACTCGAACAGGTCCATGTCTGTCTTGTATCGGGAACCCCAGAACTGAGTGCAGTACTCCACATGGTAGTCTCACGAAAGCAGAGGAGGAGGGGAGCATCACCTCCCTTGACCTGTTGGCCATGCTTCTTCTGATGCAGACCAGGATACAGTTGGCTTTCTGGGCTGCAAGTGCACGTTGCCAGTTCATATCCAATTTTTTTTGTCCACCGGCATTCCCTAAAGAGCTTCTCTGCACGACTGCTCTCAATTAATTCATCACCCAGTCTGTACTGATGCTGAGGATTGCCCTGATCCAGGCGCAGGACCTTGCATTTGTCTGTGTTGACCTTCATGAGGTTCACCCTGGCACACTCCTCAAGCCTGTCAAGGGTCTTCTGGATGGCATCCCTTCCCTCTAGCGAATCAACTGCACCACTCAGCTTGGTGTCACCTGCAAACCCGTTGAGGGTGCACCCAATCCCACTGTCTACGTCATCATTAATAAAGATCTGGAAACAGTGAGGAAACGTTCACTGATGAAGAACCTCTTGACTTTCTAGGACTGAACAGAGCATGCTCTATCAAAGAGTCTATCACTTGAGAAAGATACAGTTACCTGACCAATTGGTTGTAGATATACAGCTGGAATTTGGGGTGTAGGTTGGGAAAACAGACACTGAGAGAAGCCCAGTGGTGAGACGTAAAGACAGAGAAGAAGTAGTGAACAGGAGAGCAGTGTCTACAAAATAAGGAGGAAGAGTTTAAAACTAATATAGCAAAAAAGGCAGAAAGAACGAGAAAAGGACAGCATCTAGCAAAGAACTTTAAAATTAATTGCATTTAACATTGTATAGTTATTACCCAACATTTGAAGTAGACAAACTATACACTGTTATGCAGAAGGTAATAGAACACATACACTTATAACACTTCATTTTCTGTTAATTAAAGGCAAGCTACTTTCACACAGCTATATTTTTCTTTAAATTTCGGAAGGAGTTTTATTACTTTGATGCAGACTTCCACGTGCACTGGTTAACATATATCAACCTGATCTTTTTGCAACTCTTGCTATTCTAATCATCGATAGAGTATATTATTAGCATCAAATAGCATGCTGGTTTTGCAGTATGAACAACTCTGCTGGTCTGAAACTTAAAACACATTTTCATTCACCTGGTGAAACCTCAGTAAAATTACTTCTCCAAAGGTAAGCACCAGTGAAAGGGCAAAAAAAAAAAAAAAAAAAAAGAGATTAAATAATGTATTTTTAAAACATAAGCTATTCCAGAAAAGTCTGAGATATACCTGTATTTCAACTTGTAGCTGCTATTTTGTTTGGTTGGGGTTTTTTTTGTTTGTTTGTTTTTGTTTTGTTTTTTTTTTTTTTGCAACAAAGTGCAGACGGTCTCAGAATACTCACGTATTGCCTCTTTCATTTGAAGTACTAACTGCGGAAAGATAATGCGTATTGGGTTTGTTTTTTTTTTTTAAAAATCTACAAAACCTTACAGCTCTTGCTTAAAATGGTATTTCCCAAAGAATTACCATTTTAAGCTAATTCCTAATGAATTATCATATTTATAGAAAAATAGCATACTCCATATAGCTCTATTAACTACAATGCAAGCTAAGAAGAATATTAAGAAAAAGCAAAAGAAAATGAGCATTTAATCAGTTCTTCTATTGCTCAGATTATCATTAAAATTGCATATGCAAGGAAAGCAAGGGGAAGCGGTTAATTCTCTTTGACAGAGCATGCTCCTGTTCACATGCAGGCTACACAGATCAATTAATTAAAACAGAACTACTCTTTCACTCCCCTTTTAGAGAAATACTAAAGCTGTCTCATAAGTAAAAAAAACCAAAGGATTTCCACATTGCCATGGAGTACAGCAAATCCAGCACAGCAGGCTTTCCATATTCCTTCCTCTAGTTGCTTTGTACTTGTCATTCAGCTTCTTTCCTTATACCATATCTCACAACCTGACCGGTTCCCTTCAAACAGCAGCTTCCTATCATTACACCCCAAACCAAACGTCTTACTCTATTAATAGTAATTCTTATGCTTTTTTACAAATAAGGACATCAGAAAAAAAGGTATCAAGTTGGCACTGTTTGTCAATCAATAAGCACTGCTATCACTATCAAAATACCTGCAAAAGGTGTGCCAAAACAAGACAATCAGGAAGATCTATTTCTAGGGAATCATTTATGTTTACACGAAATGCTACTTTCTTTGAACATATACAGCAATCCAAGACAAAACCATAGAAACAAAAATACAGGACCACATACTTTACATCACACAAAACTTCCACTTGTTTCTCCTAAAAGCAATTGTTTCAGCTCAAATCCTGCTATCCACCTTTTGAAAAGTATTCTCCAGGCGAGTAATATTTTGGACGGACGATTAAATCTACCTTTTGAAAAGTATTCTCCAGGCGAGTAATATTTTGGACTGACGATTAAATCTACCTTTTGAAAAGTATTCTCCAGGTAAGCAATATTTTGTACTGACGATTAAAACATCTTTAAGAGCAGAACATGCTTCATATCTACTGCTATCCCTTGTAACAGTAAGAACAATTATTTATTAAAATGTAATTCTTTCTCCAATCATTAAGTGTTGCTTAAAAATGAAGGCACTTGGAAAAAATAAGATTTAAAAAAAAGAATATTGACAAAAACACTACTTGGTAAAAAAGCATAGGAAGTCTTGAATATGAAAGTGTATTTGTCATTTCTTATACTATTAATACAGTATTAATACAATGTCAAAATTCATAAGCTGTGGCTTGGTTTTGTAACACTATATCACCATTTGAAATTCTGTATGCTGAATCTTGGATGGAAAAAAACAAGATAAAGACCCTTTTTTTAACAAAAATAAGATCAGAAGAAAAATCTTTTTTTCTTGAAACCCTAGGAGTCAATATGGCCTACAGAGCCCATCCTTTTCAAGTCCCCGTCTTAAGCTGTTTACTAACCTCAAAATATACTTTGAGAAAGAGTCAGCTGCTAGAACGATGGGGTGGTTTTCACATGACTTGGAATGCCAAGAGTGTAGTTTTGGTAATATGATGCTTCAGAAACTTGAAGTAATTTGTTATTTTGGTTTTTGAGTTTACCAAATCCTATCAGAAGAGTCTGAATAACAGCAATCAATTCAGGCTAACACATGAAGATCACGTTAACTAGAATGTTTTTGCTTTTATTCTAGTTACACCAAATCCCTACTTATTACTACTACTGGTTTTTATCTTCATTGTATACAAGTACATATGGACTAAAATATAGTGATCTACCTTGGTTATTAAGTTCAAAAAAATTGTTTAAGCAAAGACTATTCCTTGCAGTAACTGGCAGTGGCCAGACTTCCAATGGATTAGTCTCAAGTAAGAATTTAAGGCTTCGAACTACTGAGCACATGCTGGTACAGCATTTGGGATGTTTAGTTCAGGCAAAGTAATTCCTACACTGAAAAGATGCAGAAACAATTTTTGATTCAAAACAATTTAACAGGTGAAATCAACAGATTCAGTCTTAGTTTTCAGACCCAGGAACCGCACATATACCTCATTACTTCCTCTGAAGACTAACAACTGTTTTCAACTTTTTTTGCAACCTGTGGAGCATACAGGAGGAAAAGAAAGTTCTTATTAACTGCCTGTCTGCTCAGTCACACACGTACCACCTCCATTAATTAAGAAAATACTTGGAGAATTCATCCCTAGCTGATTTTAATGCAGTTAGAAATGCAGTTCAACAGCTGTTAGAAATCACGTGCCTAACAAGCTCAATGACTTTCTGTGAGCCAGATCTCAAAATCAGTTAGTAGGTTTTGCATAAGACTATTGCTATTTGTAACTTATGCTTTTAAAAATAAAAATTGGTACTGTAATACTGCAGTCTCACTCTCTATATTTTTTCCCTTTAAAATAAAAGGGGAGATAGAAAATACAGGCACCACTTTGACCATTTGACTTCGGGGCTCCCGTTGCAAGAGGAACTCTGACAAG
Organism: Larus michahellis; assembly: GCF_964199755.1. NCBI lineage: Eukaryota > Metazoa > Chordata > Aves > Charadriiformes > Laridae > Larus > Larus michahellis. The sequence continues at coordinate 23,891,096 of NC_133903.1, read as the reverse complement.
ATGTACCATCAAGCTGGAGCCTGTTCAAGTTCCTTGTACATACAAACATCAAAATCTTTTAAACTGATGCGCTTTTAAAACCAATCTTCTACAATAAAACCTCAACCACGCAGTCTGCCAGGTAACAATGTTTGAATCTCAGTATTCATGTGAGAACTGTAGCCTTTAAAATATTATATTCAAAGATTAATATTACTGCTATTACTGCTTCTAATCAACTGTTTTTCAGGTAACTCAGATCAAAGTGTATGTGATATCAATACCTCTGTAATTTTTCTGATGGCCACTGTTAGTGCAGATACTGTCCAAACCTACTCGTCCTATTAAAATAGTCAATTTTTGTATAAGAAAAAAGAAAATTAGTTACTTTTCATCCATTCTGCTGCGCATTTTCTTAAGCTTCTGCATAATGCTGCTAGTCTCACTGCTGGAGATTGAGATTGGGGAAGGGCTGCGTGTCTCTGCATCAGTTGGAAGCGGGCTAGAACCATTGCTCTGCTTGATGTCATCCTCACTGTGAAGTTCCTGCAATTAAGTGTTAAAAAAACATAATCAACATTGAAAGTAGGAAAAGTTACTCTACCATCTTTTTAAAAATCGTGTTAATTGAGCTCTACTTCTCCCCAGAATATATCAAATACTTCAGATAAGTCTGTCCACCTGCAAGCGGACATTTTCCAACTTTATTTTTAATTGACACAAAGTTTGTTAGTACATCCCGTTTCTCCACAATTTAAGTTCTCCCCTAACTGTGTCTAGAACAAAAAAAAAACCCCACCAGAATTCAGCTACCCAGACGGGAAACCAATTTTTTCTATACCACTATTATTTAACTTCTGAGTCCTCAAAATTTGGTAAGGAGGCAGAGACCATTACCAAAATCCCATCTTGCTATCTCATAAAGCAGATGCAGGAAACTTAGTTGTAATGACACTAATACACACACAAAGCAGAAAGTTTTGGGTTTAGCACTTACATTTAGTATTTTGGGGTCTGACAAATAATGAAACAAAATGAGAGTCTGAGAGATCTAAGCATCAAAAACCTGATATTTACAAGGTCATTAGTTAAGCTTGAGCATTAACAAACGTCACCTACTGCCCAGTTAAAACATTTTATAACTTCTCCAAATACATTTCCTTAAACATAAAATTGCTAAGATAAAGAGGATGAGATCGTTTGAGGCAGACAAAACTTCCAAGTGATAGGTCTGATCTAGTAGCGTCCCATTCCTATAAACACTGAAGTCAGATACCAGCAGCACAGCCCACGAGGGAAGACTCCAGCTTGTGTACTGAACACTCACCAGCTTGTTTTCTCCTGCAGATTTTAGTTTTTCCTGCAGTTTCATTGTAGTCTGACGGATTCGTTCTATTTCCGCCTGCTGTTTAAGGATCAGCTGTCTCTCCTTCCGAGCAGCCTTGTTAGCCTCTTGAAGACGCTTAATTTCTGCCTTTTAGATATAAAAGATTAAGCATAAGAACTCTGACAGACAGCTCTCAAGAACACACTCTAAAGCTGCCACAGTGTCCTTGCTATGCGTTTAAAATTACTGCAGTTATATGATGAAGTAACCAGCCTGAACTTCAGCAGCAAAGAACAGAAGATCTAAGTCTCAAGCAGTGAGATTACTGATACAGAAGGACCCTTTAAAACAATGTGTTAAATACTACTGAAATGCACATAAAAATTATTGGTAAGAAATACTGCTAGCTTCCTATCCAAAAGCCTGTTACGGAGTTTTCTCAATTCTTAGCTTTTACAGTGTCTGAAACATTTAATGGCTACACAGGGGTTTCAAGGGGATTTTCCTAGAGGGCATCAGTTACCTTTTCCTGCTGTAATCTCAGCAGCAGACCACGCTGCCTCTTTCGAATGGGAGGCATCTTATCATCCTCTCCCTTGTCTCGCAAATGCCTGCAAATAGATTGGAAGAAAGACTTAAATAAGAAAAAAGTGCAAAACAATAAGCCTTTTACTCAATAAAGTAAAAAAAAAAAGTTTACTTTTCCTAACCTGCAGAAGAGTATATGCCTGTACTGCATCACTGGCATGCTCTATAGCGGAATATTTTGTAGTGTTTAAACAGACACGCACATTGAAAAGGCCAGTGCAGGTAATATGAGATCTCACATGAACGGGCAGAAGCTCTGCAGATGCTCATGCCCACCATTTGAGAAAGTCAAAAGGAAGGACACTTGGGTCACTACCTCACCATCCTATGTCAAACCCACTGTGACAAGAAATTGGAAGAAAACGTCTGGTGAACAATGGTACTCTCATGCAGAGAGTGACTATGGAAAAGTATTATTGATTAAATCTGGCCACCACTGCTTAGTGGTGGGCAGGTACTTCACTAGGTACTTCAAGTGGCATTCCAGGACAAAGCATATGTTAGGTTGGAAACAAATCATCAAGTACAACACACATTCAGATTCACAAAATTTGGCCTGACTCAACTAAAATGACCTCAGACAGACATCAAGCAAACAAAGGTAGAACTGTTTGACAGTTTTATACCTTCTTGACTTAGGATTTGTAGAGTAATGGTTGGGAACTACCTTCTCCAATTCACAACAAACATCCAATGTTCTACTGTTTCAATGAAATTCTCTGTTATCAAACTGCATTCAGTGTAAACATCAAAGCACACTTACAAACTGGGTTCTACTCTTTCCAAGTGACAATAACATTTGTATAGATTACTGACATCAGAAGATTAGCTCAACCATTGATACTTAATAAGGGAGGGGTGGCGTGGAAGCAAAATCTAACAAAAAAAATTCAAGTAGAAGTACAGGAAAACAGTCAGTCAGCAACTGTGTGTATATATACATATATATATTTAGAGCTGTCTCACTTTTTCTGGTGTTCCAGCCAAGCTAATTCCGCCTTGGTCTTCTCTTTCAGAGCCTTCTCCCGGAGCCGAAGCAGTGAGGACTGATGAGCTGCTCGCATCTCCTCCTCTTTCATGTATTGTCTTACCATCTCCATGGTAAATTTAGAGAAACTGTCTTGCCCCCCAGAGAATGGCATGCTTAGCTCCTAGAAGGCAAGACAAATTTGGCATGATTTGATAATACAGAAATTCCAAGGCTTTTTCCAATTATGAAGTGTGTGTGTGTGTGTATATACGCACACATAAAAACAAGAAGGAAAGCTGTTTTTTTCTCTGAGCTTTGTGAAGACCAGCTTTTTCCGCCTTGGGCTGCGTGACGGTTTTGGACCATCCCCTCTTGGGCCAGAGAGATGAAGCATCCTCATGTACTTCCGAGCTGTGCTTAGGCATAGTAGGAAGACTTAATTCACTGGGCTTTTATAGCCTACCTCAAAGTCACTCCTCTTCTCCAAAGCCACAAGAGAACAGGTAGAGGCCTGGACGGACTGCTCCATAAGTCAGTCATTGCACTTGTATAACAGTGACATACAGCATGATTCATACAACTCAATGTTTTGAGATGCTCAAAGAACCACAGTGAGGAAAAGAACCCTAAAGTTTGCAAACACAACTAAGAATAGCTCATTTGAACCTCATGAGCTCAACCATTTTAGTTCAATTAATTTACCTGAACTACGGTTGCTTGACCTACCTTGATAGAGGACAGAGCTGTTTTTTCTGGGGAGACTTCCTCATCAGAATCATCACGATTACCCCGTTTCTTCTCCAAATTATTTCTGCGATGACTCTCAGAGGGCAGCAAAGACCGAAAAGACTTTTCCTCAATTTCATCCTCTGTCATGGACTCATCAAATTTCAGGGAATACTCTGTTGCAACAGAAGCGGAATCTGAGGGAGAAATCAGGGAAGTGGTTTTACGCTCAGGTATGTACCATGAATGCAGTTCTACTCTGTCTCATCTCAGTAAAATTGGGGGGGGGGGAGAGGGGAGGAGCAGGAAAGAAAGGGAGATAACTACTTTAATGCATAAAAATGGATGTTTAGAAGAGTGACCTTGAGATAGAGGGCATCATGAAAAACTGTTGTCTGGCTTCAAAAGACGTAACAGACTTCCATACACAGGTATAACCACAATTCTGGGGCTGCTAAAACATTTGGCATTCAGCCTGCATATTCAGCAAGTGAACATTTGGCTCCAGCTAGCACAGCAGAAAGTAGAACGGCCCACAGGCTCCATCACACTGATGTGTAGAATTTCAAAGGGTCCCATCCTCTATTACCTCTTCAGAAGCTACCAATTCACCTGGGGCTCAGCTTCCTTCACACATACTCCCTCATTTATTTCAGAAACTAATTCTGAAACAGCACCTCCCTCCCCCCTTACCTTCAGATTCATCACATACAAACAAAACAGCTAACCTTTTTCATCTGGCAGTGATAAAATACTATCACTCGGCAAGGAATCATCCACACCAGTATGAGCCTGCTCTTCGATACTGCTAGTTATCTTTTCACGACGGGAAAGCTTTTTCTCATTCTCCTTAGAAGATGGAACTGAAGGACTCTCTTGGCGGCTGCTGGTACTACTGTGTTATCAAGAGATAATTTTTTTTAAAATTACTTTGCACATTTCAAAATCTTTATATTGCATTACTACTCTAAATGCCATGATTAACATCCCAGCAATAACCTACATGCAGAGGCTTTGGTTTTGTTTTGTTTTTAAAATGCAGCTTGGCTACCTTAAAATTCCAAGCCTCAGCAAGCTGCTGACTGACAGCAGAACTTGTTATTTTTATTCTACCTTAAAATGCAAGTTGTTTGTAGGTATGCATACCCTCCACCTGGCAATGAGTACTGATGATAAACCACTGCAAACATCTCTCCTTACAATTTTTAAATGGATGATTTTAAACGAAATAGCAATACTGTTTTAAATTAGAAGAACTACAGAGGACAAAATCATTCCAGACGGTCAAGATCAGAGAAGGGCTGTGAGAAACTTCATGGGACCTAACTAGATCAGGTAAGCGAACAGGAAACAAAAAACTAAAATGCAGTATTAAACACAGGCAAGATACTGAAAAAGTAACACCAGAAATGACTCAAAACCTCAGGCAAGCAGCATTCCAGGGACTTCATGTAAAATCTCAAGCCAGTGCAAAACAGCAGCGAATGCAAAAACCTGAACAAAAAGGCCAGATGCACAGAGAACAGAATAGAAAATAATGCACGTTACAGAGTAGGCACTTCTACAGGTCTCTGCACTGTATTTTCAGAATATATGTTCCAGTCTATGTTCTAGTCCATTTCAAAACAACACAGAGCAAAATGAGAAAGGCACAAAACGCAAATGTTTAGGACAAGGAAAAAGACTCAGATAAACAGAGACTTAAAGTGACTTTTAGGTTACAAAGGTGATGCGATAGAAGTATGCAGGTAGGCCACAGCACAGAAATCAGAATAATCTCAGCTCAACAATTTCTGAAGGTGTTTCATCCAACCAAAGTCAAGGCCACATCCAAGTTCTGAACACCTCTTCAGCCTCTCTTTTACATCATGTAAACCTGTCTCCTAATCGTCTTGGTGGCTGACCACTAGATGTGTCAGTACGTTAACATCTTCTCTTTACCAAAGAGCCCAAAACTGGACACTGCGTTCCGGATACAGTCTCACAAGAGCTAAGCAGGGGGAATAACCATTTCCCTTCACCTGCTTGCTAGACTCTTGCTAATGAGAAAGCAGATGTGGAACTCAATTATTCTTAAGTTACAAAAGAGAAAAAAGTGTCCAATTAGGACAAATACAGCAAATTCAAAACCAAAGACATTAACACACAACATACTATTACACTGCGGACCACAACGTAGTAGGATTTTTAGTTAAAGACAAAGCAAATTCTGGTAGGCATGTAAACCTTCAAGCTCATGAATATAAGACAGGGTTACTCGTTGAAAGTTTAATACTGACTACCTCTTTTTAAAACATACATCGAAGGAATTATCTTTATATTCTGTTGTACTTCAGTTCTTATTTATAGCAAAAAAACCCCTGTGTAATCTAAACTCTTCTTACCTCTGATCATGAACCTTTGATCTTGAGGACTCTGAATAGCTATCAAACATTGGTGAGTATGTCTGTTTTGAGTCACCTCTCTCCTCTTTACCTTGCGATATGGCACCAGACTCACATTTCCTGAGAAAGGGAAGAGTTTTGAGTAAATCTGCATTGTCTTAAACAATCACAATAATACAGTTTGCACAAGCTTTCATCAGTTTACTAGAAGCAGTAACAGCTAAAATTTCTGAAGAGATCACTTAAGGCTCAGACTAGTTGTATCATCCTACAAAATGTTTAGAGAGTCTTTTTCTATTAATACAGAGCTTCAGAGAACCAGTTAATGTCACCTTTGGCGTACACTATTAAGGGCATAAAAATGGAATCTAAAGTCTTCTTCTTAAATGCTCACTCATTATGACATCTTAAAATTTTCTTCAAGAATAGGTGAAGTAAAACCTAACAAATTCTACTTCCCCCTTCTTTAGATGTGAAACATGAGGCAAAACCTGTTTGTATCAGTTCGGGCTCTCAGTTGTTTCATGAACTCTGAATGATGCTGCCGCTGGTGGTCAAACAAGGTGGTGACTGGAGCAGCTGGAGCGCTGACAGTATCCGAGATCTGTGCTCGTGCTAACTCTGTCATCTGAGTACAACAAAAAACAAAGGAATACAATGTGCTTATCAGCAACAAAATGATTTTGAAAGAGAAAATAGTCATCCTCGCAGGCAATTTACTGATTTATAGGACAAATGTGTAAGACATCGTTTTGCAATGGTTTGTAATTACGTACATGTCAGTTTTGGTTGTAGGAGGTGCATATTGCTCTGTAAATACATACTCCTTAATTTATTCACAGTGGAGTTATTGATACGAAACTGCAGACATGCAAGATACTACTTACTGTATCGTTCTAATCAAGTTAACCAAACTCTGATCAAGAGAATCATCCCCACATAATAAAACATTCCGGACTTACCATTACAATTAATTAAAAAAAAAAAAACACAAAAAACCAAAAAACCCAACAAATAACAGAAATAATGTCCTCTTTTTCACTTGAGTGCATCCTGACCAAAGAACAAGAAATATTATTTCCATTCCAAAGGAAGCAACAGGTTTAAATTCCAATATCATGCAAACTGCCAGGTCTAAAATTGGCAGCATTAATCAACAAACAGCCAGAAATTTCTCCTTTTTAATGTATGGTAGTCACTGTGTACCTGACTAGAAATAAGAACTTCTTCAGGAATCACAGCAGAGAACACTGATTTTTAGAAGCTTTAGAATTTAATATTTTTCTTCTTGTTCAAAGCTCTGCTTCTCACAGAGCAAGGAACTCTGGTGGGTTTTGAAGGTAGGAATAAGCTGTATTTCAATAACTTCCAATAAACGTACTGAGTTTCTCCATTAATTCATCAATTAGTGTATAAAGTAATTATAACACATAAAATTTAATAAAAACAAGTGAATGATTTTTTAAAAATTGGATTGTTTGTATACATCACCCCTTTTTTATCCTTCATTAGTATGACAGTCAAGTCTAAGCAAAAAAACTTATGTAGTAGCATGCTATATTATCTCTTTTGCATAAGATAAACTCCTAATTGAAAGCAATGCAGAAAATTAACTCCATTCCTTTATACATTGGAAATTACAGTGTGCATCCAAAAATATCCCAGCACGTTGGTGATCAGCATTTCCATTGCCGTTAAAATAAATGGTTATTCAACTGAATATCAGGAGTCACTGTGAACACAGACGGAAAAGCTACTCTGCTAGCCCATCATCGCCGAGCAGGTCATCCCCATCAACCTCTCCACTAGCACCTCTTACTCTTGGATTTCAAACTTAAAGCAAGACAAGAGGTTAAAATCTTACACCAAATAAAAGCTGTCGCTGTTTCTTCTTACCTCATTTCTTAATTGGTTTCCAGCCACTTCGGCTCTATAAAAGACGACCTCGCTACCTGCTATCAACAGCCCCTGCATGTATCTCAGATGCCTGACCTTTTCTGCTCCTTTAATGTAACTCATTCTTGTCTATTCAAAAATATTCACATATTTGGCAAAGCCCAGAACGAGTAGATCAGTATTATTCTGCAGCCCCATTACCTATCATAAAAAGAAGTATGAGCACCAGCATGTGCTTAAGCTGCGAAGAAACAGTTAATGTTCATTTCCATCAGCCTTCTGCACTCCATCCCATAACATTAATCCACAGTTATTGCGATTGCTAAACTATGAAGAAGCAAAAGCATTTTTTGGTTACTGTGTTTCTTACCTATGTGTGAAGCAGCTGCTACATGTTAGAAACAAGTACAAAAACTGATAAGCTGATCTATAAAATTGAAAACTAATAAATATTTTGTACGCCACAAGAATGAAGACACTCAAAAAAAAGAAAACTTCAAACTCTGAACCAAGGTAAAAGCTCTGCTGAAGATCCTCCCCACTCTTTTTTTTTATTTATTTGTTGGTCTCCTACCTTCAAAAGTAATCAAGATTGCAGTTTCCCTGCTTTTCTAATTTAATTTGCATATGAAACAGATACAGGATTGATCCCTGATGGAGTGCAACTCTTACAAATTAAAGATGATGTGTTCACTATCATCAATCTCTCCTGCAAGAGCAAACTTCTGAACAGTTCATTAACTGGAAGATCATAAGAACAGTGAACAGGGATTTAAGGCTGCTGACTGACTTCTACGTAAGGATGCCAGAAAAGCTCCTCTAAAGTCCTATCTTTTGTCACATTATGAAGGTAAGAAGTTGCACCGAGAATGACACTGAACAGCAAACAACCAAGAGGCAAAAAAATATTCAAAATAACAGTGAAATCAGAACAGCTTTTTCCTTTCTCTCAGGACCTTACCTCTCGGATCTGGTGAGCTGCATCTGTAGCGAGAAGCGCAGTTTCCGCCTGTTTGGCTGCAGCTTTGCACGCGGTCTCTTGTACAGCCTCCTGCCGTGACTGGATCAGATGCTGCAGTGACTCTGCATGGACCTATGCAGAAAACACAGCCAGTTCAGCTCTTCAAAATTTTCTGGCTATAATAACTACAGTTTTCTGTCTCAAAATCTGGGGGGGAAAGTTTGAAATTGGCCCTTAAGAGAAGAGCTTTTTTTCAGTATATTAAACCCCTTCACCACTTCCACATGTTCACAGCTTCAAATTAAGAATGCTCATAGGCACGGATTTACTTACAGCATTTTGCCTCTTACACACTCCACATTTTTTGAAGGGCAGCATTACCTGAGCTGCCTTCTGCCTTGCCTCGTCCAGTTGTCTCTGACTTTCTAAAGCTTCTTGTTCGGCCTTGATTTTCAAAAGGGCCAAATCCCGTTCATGGCGCTGCTGCTGTGCCTACAGATCAGGAAAACAAGTTTGAATCATGCAAGTTAAATGTAAAGACCTTTTTTCCCTTAGCCACTACCTTCAAAAGATCTAGATCTACTCTATTAGTGGTGCCTCTTTCTGCTAAAGTGAAATTTTCAGCCTACTGACTGACCCTCTCCCTTTTTATGTAGACACCACAGTGTAGAAAGAAAGAGGACTTAGGAGACCAATTAATTCAACAAACTAGAACAAGAAATCTTGTCACCATACGGAAATTTCAACCCAAAATATCCTTTTCATTGAATAAGACAAATGATTCAGTCTGAATGACTACACTGCATAGCACTGGGACTCAACATCAAACCCAGGAAATAATCAAGTTTTTATTTTACAGAAATACACAATGAAAGTACTGATTCCAGCTAATGGTATATTAGTGATACATATTCTAGAGTCACCAGTTCCTTACTGTCAGTTTAAAATAAGGAAGGTAATAGACAGTAATCCTAAAAATTGAACATTATCAGAGATCCTCCATCACGTCCATTACGATTTCTCCGCATCGCTAACAAAAGCACAATTTGTCCTAATTTGATTAATTTTCTTGCAAAATAAATAAAAAAAAAAAGAGAAGGTCAACACAGGGAAGTATTTTTCCATTACCTTTAGAATCTGAGCCAAAGAAACGCTCTCTTGCTGGGCAAATGATATGCCTCGTACTCGCTCCACATCTGAAAGCTGTCGCACAGACTCCTCAATAGCATTAAGGTAGTTCAATTCTGCTGATAAACGATGCTGAAGACCAGCAGGGGAGAAGCGCATACATCCTGCAGGGCAAGATTTACTAGTCAGCCTCCATAGACTTTAGTGCCCCGCATCAAAAAATAAATAAAAAAACCCCCCGAAACTGCTCTGGGATAAGTATGGTTTTACCAGAACAACTCACCGCTTGCTGAGGCTGCTCCTGCTACAGACCTGCTAGTTCCCAGACTCAGGTCAGGGAAGGCTACGTTAGCCTTCAGCCCTGATGCTGTACTTCCAGAAGAGCCAGCAGGTGACTTGACTCGTTCTGCTGTATTGCCTACAGAATCAAACTGCAACATTTTTTGGGAACCAGACGGGGAAGAAGTTGGCGTCTTCTGGGATCTTCCCTTGTCTGAGAAACTGATAGTGAAACAAAAAAAGAAAGGAGTCAATATTCTCCTATGTCCAGCCACTTGAGAAGACAATAAAGCAATAACCTAGTTCTTCTGTTTATATACACCAAACAGAACCACGCAAAAGGCACAGTCTTTTATGGTTTGCACAGGCTCAGTCTGCCTTTAGGAATGGCTTCATGAAATGAGTTTTGTACCTACATCCCAGTTTAAGTTTCTAGAGCACCCTACTTATCCCTCAAGTATTAAACTTAGCTAGCACACGTGCACACAAAAAAATAAAAAATTAACATAGTATCCATGTATTCCACACGGCCAGACAAGCAGTTTCAATGCCTCCTGTTAGGAACCTGGTGTTGCAGGGTGCAATCACCTGCATGTGTCAAAACGCATCTGTTTTGAAAGTCTGAGTGAAGAGCTTTGTTTCCCTCACAGGGAATTAGGGCAGTATTTTGATATCAGAATACGATGAACAGTATTTTTAAAAAGCAAACAGTTTACTACCAATATATGGATGCAACTGCATGTGATAAACCACTGCCAGTCTCAATCCCTTCCATCAAAATGCAATGAAATGCTTGAAGGCCAAAACTTGACTTAAACAGTAAAATACTACAGAAACATTTCTTCTTAAGTGACTGTTGAAGACACTGCTTTGCAAACGTACAGAAAGTGATGCAGACACTTTTAAATTTACTATTCCAATTTTATTAAGCCAAAGAAGCTGCTTAACCCCCTTAGGAAGACGTCATGCTTTACTTGGCACACCTTCGCAAGTCGCAGGACCTTTCAAACCCAGTACTGGATATCAGTGAAAGTCACCTATATAAGTCAATACCTTAGAACTGCTCTACACTGACACAGAATGAGCGATGGACCATTCGTATTATTTGTTGCTTTTTAGAAAAAAGCGCAATGAAAACTAAGGTGGATATTTCATAACCATCTTCATTGCACAATTAGAAGAAAAACTACATTCATAGCCAGACATGCAGAGGATGCAACAGAAAACTAGTATTTTTTCCTCTTTTTCTACACTCTTTTCTGAGAATCAGTTCATCTCTAAAAAAGCATCAACCCACAGCGCTGGACAGGGTTACGAGTATTAGCTGAACACAAGTCTAGCCAAAAGTGTCTGTGGATCCTACTGGAAGGAGCAAGATGAGTGCACAGGCTGACTAGCTATTCCCCCCGCGCCCCCCCCGCTCCCTTCTTACATACCGATTGTAGAAGTGGAAAACGAAAAATGTATTTCAATGCTTCAGGTACTGAACCTGACAGGAGACCTGTATTGGGCAGTTATCCTTACAAAACCAGAGGGCTCATTTGGGGAGGAATCACTGTTTTGTTTTTTCTCTTACTACAGCCATCTACTTTGGGCTTTCATATTTAAAATACAGGGGTAAAAACATTTTCTGCATGCCCATCTTACTAACATTTGATTATTTCTGTTATTTTCCTTTTGCATATCCAAAGACACAACCATTTTTGATAACACGCTGTAACACTACCAACCTTGGTTATATTAGCATACAGTCCTATAAGGTTCATGTTACCTCATTAGGGAGTGTCCAGACAAGTTTTCTAACGTGCTGTCTGTATCTAGGTTCTGCTCATGATCTTTACTAGAAATTCTGCTACTTGATAAGGACTTCTTTGTCTGTTGGGATCCCCATTCTAATTCAGATGGCATTTTATCTTCTTCCACAGGAAAGTGGTGAGAACTTCCACTGAAAGAGGAGTCCAACCCTAAGAAGCAACAACATTGCAAAAAGTTTACATTTGGTATTCTAAGTATGAATATCTTAGCCATCAGGAGCCCCAAAACAAATAATTGAGAACCTTCTTCCCCACCTAAAGATGCCTTTCAGTTAGATGCCTATAAATTCAACAAACAAGAAATGTCAATTTGGCAACTTTCTACAGGAGATCAAGTTCTTTTCTGCATATTGTGTCCACTGTCAACACAGCTGTCAACTCAGCTTTCATTTCAGCACGCTATCTAAAGAAAACAAGCATTTGACTCTTTGATACTGATAATTAGAATAAAACCTAGCTTTCTTTGGGTAAGATGAAGAATTTTGAAAAAAATAAGGAGAGATAATCTGGAATATCCAATCTTATTTTTCTCATCCTTTCATTGACTTCAAAAATAGCTTTTCCTTATGTATTCTATTGCTTATATAGTAAGAGTGTACCAAATATCAAGTTTTCTTCACGTTTTTGTCATGTACAAGTTACTGTAGGAAGAAGTGTATTCATTAATTTGTACACTATTGAAAACTGTCTGTGATCCAAACATGAAGCATATACAAAGCAAACTTACTGTCGCCTTCATAAATGTGGCCATTACTCAGATTTCTCAGCAGCCTATTGGAGTTTCCTCAGTACAGATTCTGAGGATAGTTCCCCCACAAGATTAAAATTAACTAATTTGTTAAAAGGCTGGTTTAGGAAAGGAAACATTTTCAATACTGCCAATAACCTCTTGCCTATTTAATTTCAGATGACTGCATTTTAAGGCCAGAGAAAAATCAGAATCAAAAAGAATTTAGGAAGGGATCACTGGAGGAATACATAAATCCTCCTATCAGTATTAGATTACAGTTTCTAGGTATGTAGAAAGACCGCAATTTTCATAACAAGAAAACCCTAAAAACTCCTTCCAAACAAATACCCTACAGTCAAGTACTGCACTCACGTTCCTTTTTGCCTCTCTTTTTAGAGGAAGCAGATGAGCGAGAAGATGCTGCAGACCGTGGTCCAGATGAATGCTGAGAAGCAAGCTCTACAGACCGAGGTTCATGGGGAGACTTCCTGCTAGGAACTTCTTCCTGAATGCTCGAATTACTGCTGCCAGCAACACTAAAAAGGAGCACATTGACAGTGATTAACGAAGGACTTCCAACTTCTGCATTACACTGTGCACAAGAAATCCACCACGCTTTAAATTTAAGACAGATGGCTAAAACTGCACTAATTAGCCCATCTTGAAAAGCACTGATTTTGAGATTAAAAACTATGACAGCTAGAACAGTGGGAAGTTTGACATGATATTGAACATATTGAAACATACTTCCGACAATAAGAAACAGTAGAAGATGGGTAACAACCAACCTTTCCAATGCTAACTCTGAAGAGCTATTTGACTACAAGCTTGAACAACATAAGAATGACTCCAAATATCACCGCATTTTAGATAATCTCTGGGCACACAGATATCATCAATAAATTAACAGAAATATGAGTGATTTTCAAGAAAGGATTACAAAAGATTTGTAAATAAGGGGGTAATGCATCATATACTAAATAATACCAACATAAGACCTATCAAGAAGTCCAATCAGAAAAAGAGCATTTTTTTGCACCTAACATTTTCAGTGTGCCTTTTACCTTCCTTTCTTCTGAGGTGAAGTACCACTAATATAAACAAAGTATTTGTGACCTTCCCTAAGGTGCCCAAAAGATGTAAATATATCTCATTACAAGAAAGGGGACTTAGGAAATTCAGGAAACTACATGAATTCAGTAGTAACATGGAGAGTCTAGGATTTATAGTCTTCAAATTTTAGTCTGAACAAAAGGTTTTAAAAGTTCTTACAGACAATTTATGTATCCATTACTAAGCATTACTGAATCTGCACTGAAAGCAATTATAGATAGGCTTTTTACAAAATTTTGAAGTACTGAAGGCATTTTAACACTTTCAAATATATTTTATTTTTTCTAAATTACAAAGACTAACCAATTGAGCATTATAGCAGCCACACAAGTTGGAAAACTAATTTTCGCCTGACTACAAAGGCTGAGAACCTTGCCTAAAGCTACTGGCCAGACTAAATAAGAACAAATATTAGACACAGAACAGGAATACGTGACTCTAATCTTTATTTCTTAACCATACCGGTTGTTCTATTAAATGCAAGGTCCTAGGGAAACACCTCATCACTTTGACTGGTATTACAATACAGCATAACAGAAAAGATATCCACCTTACTATGAAACAAATTTTGCATTAACTGTTTTCTGTCGAATTCTGCATTTTGATTTTTACAAGAAGTCTAACACACACAGTTACCTGAGGTCACGTGCAATTTTTTTGTCTGTTAAAGTGCCACTTCCCTGCGACGAGGCAAAATCATCTTCATAAGAAACCACGCTCTCTGGAGGGCTCGTGGCAGGGAGTAAAGGGCGCAGAAGGGTAGACCCTCCATTCGACCTTTCATCAAACACTAAAGTGCAGACAAAGAAGGGAAAAGACAAAAACGATACCAAATGCAAATGTGGATCAAACAGCTAATAAAGCTGCAGGAATTAAAATGCTCCCAACCACCAGTTACAAAAACTTCCTTTCAAACAGAAAACCATCAGGAAAACAAAAATACAGCCATCCCACATCAGTTTTAACATGACATAACAAGCACAGTCTTCCCGTTTTTGTTAATTATTGGATACTCTACTTCATTAACACACTCCAGCTAAAACATTCTTGAAGAGCACAGTGCTTGAGAGTAGAGCCATCTGCAGAAAATGTAAATGCAATCACCTTTAAAGATGAAGGGAAATAAAATGAAGGGAAAAAGAATCACGAAAACCCACGAGTTAAAAATCAACTACTCAGAAAACACTCCTCCTCAAAACGAGGAACTCAAGGCAAGAGCAACAATACTCATAAAATGAAGAATAAATTTGTATGAAAAATGAAAATCAAATGAAGCATCCTGCAGGAGTCACTTGTAATGCATGTCCTAAGACACTGACACTTGAAATGGGCTTGTTTAAGCAAGAGACTTTTCCTACTGATACACCAGAACCTACCTTTCTCAAAATCAAATACCGTTACCAGAGTTTTAATTGTTGCACTACTTTGAGACGTTATCGAATAACTCATATGAGTAAAGATACAAAGGGAAGTCCACATCACTCATGCACTGAAGTTACATGTTTCTAATAATATAGTAAAGCTGTCTTATTCTTGTGTAGGAAGAACTCAGGATACATGCAAGCACTCATGTTTATGCCATGAAGCAAGTGCTGCATAAAGCATGAAATTCATCTTTCTGCCTTAATTGAAACAGGAATGATGTGTTATTACAGATGATCTGGAGTGCATATATAGTAGGAAGATGCACATTCCAATCCAGAGGGTCTGTTCTCCATGGTGGAGAGAATCATTGCCAAAAGCACTCTGGGCAATTTACATTTAGTATGCAATTTTGGATTCGATAAATGTAAGCTTTATATTCACAATTCTGTAATTATGGATGTTCTTAATACATGAAACCCAGCATATGAATTAGTTACTGATCTAGAAATACAAAGCAATCTAACACAAAATAATCTTCTCCAGCCCAAAAGTGTGGGTTTTTTTTTCCCCTTCTTTTTTTTCCTTAGACAAGAAGGCAAAAGAAACAGAGCAAATCATTTATCACACAAAAGGAAAGTGAGAAAGCCTTACAGATATTCACGTTTGAGACAGCTAAAAGCACGTTTCCTTATCTATGAAGTATAAAACATAAAGAGCAGTAAGACTGGGAAAAGAGTCATTCACAAGAGCTTCAAGAAATTTTTACATTTTTACCTTTTCCATGAAATTGGTAACTTTTCGCAAAGATGTTGATGACACTGTGGGGACTTCCCTTTGCCAGTTCCTCCCACGGCCCTTTGCTGTGTGCACCACTTGCCTGAGTGAAAAGTGGTAAATACTTCTCAGCTTCTTTCTGAAACTCCTTTATGGGCTCAAAAGCATTTCTCTCCCGAATGCAGAAATCCTTCTCCTTTAACGTCTCCAGCATCTTCAGTGGCAACTGTCTGTGGTGGCCTCCTTCCTCTTCAGAGAGGTTTCCGTCACTCAGGAGAGGCCCTTCGCTGATGGAGTCAATGCTGGACTCATGAGGAATCACAGCTTTGTTTGGAGCGTAAGCCTGGTTTTCGCGCCCTGGGGAGTCAGTCTGTCTCTTAGATAAATGTCCTAGTATCCCCTCATGCCTGTTAGCAGCAGGGGATCTCATTCCAAGGCTGACTGCAGCAGTATGAGGTCTGATAGTCTCAGGGAGCTTTTTAAATTCACTAAGGTTGCCTACCCCAGGAAGGTTGTCATCAAAGGCTGTATGAGACACACAGGTACCCAACATTTTTTGGATTCTGGCCGAAAAAGCATCTTCATTTTCCTCTCTCACAGGAGGACTCACAGCCTTTGCCCACC
This sequence comes from Larus michahellis, assembly GCF_964199755.1. Taxonomy (NCBI): domain Eukaryota; kingdom Metazoa; phylum Chordata; class Aves; order Charadriiformes; family Laridae; genus Larus; species Larus michahellis. Next base: position 23,874,438 of record NC_133903.1, on the reverse strand, counting down.
GCCCATCATCCTGGTTTTCTTGCATAAATTCATAGTTTGAGTTCCACATGGTACCATAATTGATGCCAGCCCCGGCCAACTTTTTGGCTTCACTTTCAATCCTGCTAGAAAGGGAAGCAGCTGTAGCTTTCAAAGCTTCAATCCGATCTAATTTGCTCTTATATTGGTTAGCAGTAGGTTTTACTAAGAGATTTTGCTGTGCGGTGGGTGAATTCAGGTATGGCTGAGGCGTTAAGGTCAGCGATCCCACGGGGGCAGGATGGCCCCTCCTGCCTGCCAACATTGCATCACACTCCTTTGACAGAAGGTCCATCTGCTCCAGACTCCAGTGTTGGGAGCAAGGGCCTCCACTTGGGCCCATGAGAGCTTGCGGGTGAGAGAGCTGGACTCTTGGGCTCAACCTGTCTGGCTGTACCCATGGAGGCTCCATCAAATCACTCCTGAAATGAAAAGTCAACACTTAAGTTGATGACTTATACAAGTATGGTTGTTTTACATGAAAGTATCATTGCCACAAATTTATTTTTCAGGAAGAAATATTCTTCAGTGGAGACAGAGGGGCAGGGAATGGGATAGTAAACAGTTACAGAATGTTATTTAAATGAAAAACAAAAAAAACAATCAACAAACCAACACGGCACCTTACAAATTTGAAATGCCATTTATGGTGTACTGTGTGTTTTAGAGTTGTAACAAGCTGATTGTTTGCAGCAGCAAGTCTTTTACAAAAGTTTCCTGACTTCAAAAGGGAGGAAACTTTTTTTTTTTTCTTCTCTCTTCCTTCTTGGAATTTCTTAGCCCCAGCCTTCCCCCCTCCAGGTGAACCCAGCCCACGTTTCACTGGAGCTGTCACTTTGGGTAGGCATGAAGAACACTTAGAGAAAAGGAGGGCTGGAAATACAAGGATGTTTGAAGTTCTGCAAGACGTTTTCTTTATTTCCAGATAGTTCCCATTTGCTTGACAGGAGCTCTGTAGGGACCTTCCTTCGCTAACATCACTTGTGCATATTCTGAATACTAGGAAACCTGGAAAGTCCCTCACAAAAAAATGCTTCTCTGCTTACTTTGAGGCTCTCCAAATAACTTGTACAGCCCCTTATGTCTCATCTCTCCCCTACTATTAGTACTTAAAATCCTTCCTTACAATGTTACACTAACAATATTTACTACCATATGGTTTAGCAGCCTATTCTGTACGCAGCACTACACAGCATTCCTAGTGCTTCCTTGAACTCTTCCAGAAAGGAAACAGATCTCATTGAATTTATAAAGTCAGAGTGGATTTAACCAAGTTAAGATACAGGTAATGAAGCAAGTATATATTTAAGAAGCAGACATTCATCATGTAATTAAAAATGAACATACACTTGCACAACAGGGATCTTAAGGATATGCAAGAAACTTCGTGTTTTTAGTTCCTTATGTTTAAGTGCTTGCTTAGGCACCTTGACTTACAGTAAGAAAAACTTTGATAATAGCCTGAACAATTAAAAATGGGGAAAGCAGCATGAAAGGAAACAGGGAAAGGCTAGTTCCAAGCAGAAGGAGAAGGTTTTGGTACTTCAGAGACAGGAACTAAAGGCCTGAATCCAAGACAGTAGATTAAATGGAAAGACTTAATAAATCAAATACGAAAAATCAAACAGACGTATTCATATGATCAGCTTCTCTTGCCTGATGGCAATGACAGAGGAAATATAGACTCCCCGTATGAAATGCGCATCCCCTTGACGTCAGCAAAAGATTAACAGCAACCACCCTTCACTATTTCTTTACAGACTCACTAAATACCCATAGCCAAAATTTTCATATGCTTTCCTGCATCAGCTTCCTCTTTACTGCAAGAAAATATTACAATTGCCATAAAGACAATTACTCTTGCTAGAATGCAAATGTAAGAGTCTAGTCTGTCTTCACCTGTCTCTCAAAAGGCCCCCAATGGCTCACCTCAGTAGCGGCTGCTGTGGTTCTGAAAGCGACATGTCACTACTTGAAGATGCACTAGGAGGACGCTCTTGAGCCTTGTTTTCTTTGTCGGATTCCCCAGATGGCTGATAACCAGGTCTGGGCTAGAAACAAAGACAACCAGAAAAATGCATTTTCAAAAGTCCGCAGGAGTTTAGAAGCTCTTCCCTCATTAAAATTGAAAAGGCTTCAATTCTCAGTGTAGTATCACATCTTTCCTACTACACAAAGACTTAAAAACATAAGACATGTACATTTTCACCTCAGCAGAATGTACTGGGAAAAAAAGCTTTGCTCACATACCAAACTAGTTGAGCCAAACAAATCAAACTGGTATTAGTCTTTTACCATACATTAATCTTCTTTCATATTCAGTTTCTGATTAGCAAACGTATTTAACTCACTGCTGATGAATTTTGTCCACTGACTGAAAGCAACTTCAGACAAAGCTCTTCCATTCACAGTTTGACTGATGTTTACAGTTTTATTAAGAGACAACCTTTATAGCTGCTATTAGCTAATATCTGGAATTACGCCTCTATAACAGAAAGATTATTTCCATCCACCTTTCTGGTAGGCCTTGCTGTGCCAAAAAGCAGCCACTAGCAAGGAGGCTCTGGATCAAAACCACTATGTTTAAGCAAAAGTTACACAGTTTTCTTTGTATCCTTTCTCCTAACTGGTAGCCAGACCAGAACAAGTCATGACCTTCCTAAACATATGACCTCCTACTCCTGCAAACAACTGCAACACATTAAGTTAGTGAATCAGCTATACCTGTGCTTCCTGCACTGTAGGCAGCTGAGGTGGCTCTTCTAAAAACGTACGTTCCAGCAATAGTTTAGTATAGGTTTCCTGTAACCGTTTGGCTGCTGAAGGTTCAGGGGGAGGCACATTCTTCACTTTAGTAAAAGCCTCCTTCTGCTTTCTGTAGAGCTCTTGCAGCCTTTTGTTCTTCTGTTCTGTTGCCTCCTTTTGTGCTTTCTTCTCTTCATTTTGCTTCTTCTTCCTCTCTTCTTGCTGCCTGATGATGTACTGACGAACCTCATCTGTATCATAGTGACGTTTCTTAGAGATTACCTGAGGTTCCTCACTGGCAGCTATCTTGTCCGGTTTCCTTTTGGTTGGACTGTGGCTCCTGGCATTTTGAGTAGGCAAAACAGATTTCTGATTCTGCTTTTCCACATCTTTCTCTTGCTTTGTACTCATGGAATCCAACTGCAAGTCATCGAGAATTCCACGTATCTCCACAGGCAGGAAGTCCTTATTTACAGAGGTATGATCTTCTTGGTTATCATCTGTAAGAGCAGCTTCCAGTTTCTTCAGGTTATTCTGAGACCGTACTTTACTCCTTGCCCTTTCAGAACTTCTTGAAGAGGTTTTACGGGTAACATCCAGTCTAGAATCTGAACCTGTCCTTCCAATGCAACCTGATAAAGAATACGACTTGTCAAATATTTCAGGTAAAAATCAAATTCGGGAACTACATGCCATCACTGAAACAGCAACAAAAGTGAGGATGATGGAGGAGTGCAGATCTCACTGTAAATGTGCTTTTGCTTCATTCAGTGTCGTAGTCTGAATATAGCAGCCTTTGCTTAGCCTGAGCTCACGCCCTTTATACTTTTACCAGCCTCACACCTCACAGGCATTAAAAGCACAGCAGCTCCCACCGTCCCTTAATTGCCCAGTCTGAGATTCTAGATAAATTCTGAAAAGGGCTGGTGGAGGAACCAATGAAGATTTATGATGCACACGGATGACATTATATAGTATCTGTAAGAATCACAATTCCTGTACAACAGGGATGACCAATAGTATCTTACAACAGGGATTATCAACCATATCAAACATATCAACCATATGCAGCACATCTGGGAAATTCGTCTGGCTTGTGGTCCACCTCCAGCCATTCCTCTCTCCACTAGCTTCAAGATGCAAAGACAGATTGCAGGTGATCCATATTTTTGGTTGCAACCTACTTCCCATCTTTTCCAGAGCTCCTGAGCACTGGAAATGCATGTACTGCCCATCAAGTCGCATGGGCAGGGCAGGCTTCCCATGACACCAAGGAAAGTTCATAATCCACCCAGGAAGAGAGGTTAAGCATCCCAACCATGGATGAGTGCAAAATTCTCCCCCCTCGAATCCCAGGTTAAAAATAGGAGTTATTTTAATAAGAAACTGTTTACATTCTATCTCAAAAGTCTGCTTTATTCTCCAGATGTGCGATGTTATATAATAAATTAAGAATGATGAAAAAAGTCCAGTGATAAAAGCACAACTTACCAGCCTTGGCAGCTCTCTCCCGTCCTGTTCTGTCACTAGATACAGCCCTTCTGTCCTGTTCTATTCTGGGAGCTGGACCCAGTATTTTTTTGACTAGCTTTTGTCCCTCCCGCCAGGAGGATGCACTTATTACATAGTTTCCACCTGCACAATAAGTAATAAATAAAAGTCAAGCACTAGCTGGATTTTCCAACGTATCAAAAAGAAGCATTTAGTGCAACCGTTAATCATTTCTATACCATTTAGTTCTGCATAAGTGGTGCGGCTGCAGTTACACCAAACAGTCACAGCAGTGATGTACCACTCACCAGCTGAATCACACAACGATCAGCGCTTCATGCCTACGCATAATACAATGCAAAAATCCAAAACATTGGAGCACATGAAAGCCCTACAGAAACTCATTTAAAAAAGAAAAATGGGTTATACGTGTCTAAACCAACACAAACGAACGTTACTGGGGGAGATGGGAAATATTTCTGGAGGTCTGAGTTGTTGTTCATCTCTACTTAAATAAGGAGAATAAGAAAAAAAAAGATAAAAAGATCTAAAATGTTGCAATAATAAGAACAAAAATAAAGAAGGGAGATAAAAAAAAGATTAATCTTCAAATTAAAAGAATATTAGCTGATACTCCAGAAAAAAAAAACCAAACAAACAAACAACTTCAGAGATTTTTACAGATCATTAATTGTTGAGGCAGGTGTTTTCTGAGGAGGTTAAAAAATACCAAGCAGTAGGTTTTTCTACGCCAATACTAACTCACTGTTCTCTAGCTAAGATTTCTGTACCATGACTGAAAATAGCTAAGATAAACTCTATTAGTTGATACTTAATTCAAGAGGGGACTACCTTGCAGGTGACAGAAACCCAATCAAAATGTTATTAGTACTATTTTATCACCCTACATATAATTAAATGACAAAAACTGTATATGGTGGCATCTTTACCTAATATTGGTTAAATACTAGGTTTATTCAACTCACCTTTCATCTCACTAACTTCCACTATTATTAATCAGACATTAGAGAGCTTTGGAGAAAAGCATCGTATAAAAAAGTATTAATAGCCTAATTCAGACCATTTAGCAGTATTTTACTGCTAGAAAAGTACCTAACTTGAGTACCCAATTCGCAGTTGATTTCTAACTGTTCAGTTTCTTGTTTCTACCTCTGACAGCGCTGCCTAAACAAACCCAGACCCTGCGGCATGACCACAACACAGCCAAACACAAAAGGCCTGTACTCTGGGCCTGACAGGGCTTCGAAGACCAAAGATACCAAAGCAATTTAAAGCGAAATCCAGGACAGCAGACCAATGGTGTCTTGGTAATCTCACTCCCCAATCCCAGCCCACCCCTTTCTTTTCTTCTCATTATTCTAAACCAGGAGAAAACCTGTTGGGTCAGAACCGTGGCCCACTATTCGTTCATTTACTAACAGTACTCCCTGCTTGCTTTGTAAATTACAGAAGTATTTTATAAATCTGTCACTTGAAACACATCACTACAAGCCTCTTCGAAAGAGACTTATCAGCCGAAGGGGTTCTCTTGCCAAACTCACTGTTCTCAATTACTTGTGTGTATGCTTAAAAAGGCAGTGTAAAGTCTCATCTTCCATTTCAAGTCAGCTGTTTGAACTAAAACATGCTAACGGAGCAGAACATGAGCTGTGGCTATTTATAGCCTTGGCTCGTTAAGCAGTTTCTTATTGCTATGACTAGAGGAGGACGGACCATCACGGATATGCCACTTAGAGCTGGTTCTTATCTTCTAGGGATTTTAGGCCATCATTCTCCTCACATTTAATCCACTATGAAGAATAACCATTGCCAAAACTTGCAGCAATCTCTGTGCTCCTCCCTCACTTGGAACTGTGACAAAAATGTAAGTTAGTTTAGTATAGTTCCTTAAGTATGAATTGATCAGCATAGGAAGGAGCAAATCCACGCTTATCACTTACTTTTAAGTTTTACCATTCATTATCACAGCAAAATATTTACACGCAGCTTCACGACTTACAGCATGAAGTGCATGTTCACCCTCAAAAACTCTTTGTAGTAATTTTTTAAAGGCAGCTTTTCTTCTTAATAGGCCTTCTTCAAAGCGTTTACTGATTATGGGTCACTTTATGTAAAGAGAAATATAAAACCTTAAAAGGTGCAAAAGATTATTAACCTTGCATGTGTTTAAAGGGAAAAAAAATTACCCTGTAGTGTGACTGCAGTGATAACTGCTTACTGTGTATGAAAATTAAAACCAAATATGAAGCAAATGCAGAAATCTTCCCAATTCTTTTGCTACTCAATATCAAAGAATAACGTGACTGGAAAACTAAGGCGCTGACAGAATTCAACTGCAGTTAATGTTATTTTCTACTATAAAGCACTACTCTACAGTCACCTGCTCACCTGACCATCTCTGAATACTTTATTTAATAGACAGTGGAAATGTCATACAACAGTGAAAATTTTTTTAAAAAAAACTTAATTAGTAAAAGAAAGAAACTTTCCTTTATAAATATCAAGATTTGTAAGACTTGACAGGGAATGTGCTTTTACATCCTTTCGCTAGCTGAACAAAAAGGACTGGGTGAAGCCAGAACTGAAGGTGCAGCACAGCAACAACTTGACGTAAGACACAGAAGAACAACAGCCAGAGAAGTGCCAGAAGAACAACCTGTTCTCCGCTTCCCCGCTGAGAAATCGCACAAGAGAAGAGCTTTCACTGCAGCGCCTCCTCGCAGAGGAGGGCAATTCGGCAAGTCCCACTGGTACTGATTTTAATATCATCCCCATTCCTCCTTTCAGCATTATTCACCGAGCTGTAGGTCAGGCACTAACCAGCTTCAACACAAGCAAAACAGAAGCAGGATCCACAACAGGGCTACTGCTACTGTTGTCTGTGTTGGCTCCCCAAAGAAACACACACTCTTCATCAGTTTCTGTAAGGCGCACACAGCAAGCGGAAAGGCAGAAAATTAAAATAAACCAAAAGAAGCACGTGCTGCCAACCAACCAACAACAAAAACATACACGCTCCCTGTGCAGCGTACAGACTACAAACATACTACAACAGCATTGTTGCACATCTGAGAAGACTTTGAAAGCAATATGCTTTAATTTTTCTTTATTTCTTGAGACAAAACTCATTGCTGAAGGACACGCGACAGTCTTCCCTCTACAGTAGAGCTAGTCACCTTGTTTGGAGTCTGAACTTGACAACCGTGTCAGTTTTTGCACTTTCCTCACTGGTCTGGTTGTTTTTTTCTCTTTGTTTGTCTCACTAGGTTTTTCTTTCACTGTTGAATCTTCTAAAAAGAAACAAAAGCTGTTAGGTGATATCCCACAGGAGAGAACACAGAATAACAAGCTCGCTTCAACATTTACTTTGAAACAGCAGAACTCAGAGAAACACATCAAAATTTACTGACTCTCTCAGATTACATATTGAGATTGATTACTCCCAGAGCAGCGTTTTAAAATCCTCATAGCATGAAAATTTTGAATAAAGTGCTGTTTACCTCTGCACTGGAACACAGCAAGGCCACAGCAACACCATAATAGATCTTTACAAAATTAATTTCCAATTTCAAAAGAAATGTTGACAGTTTGACAGGAACAATTGTTGGTTCTCTTCTACTATAGATATTACATTTTACAGCATTAATGTTCCACAAGAACATGTAGTCCCTTCATTCCTGAAACACACGGGCTGCTGCTTCCGCATTAACGCATGACAGCACATTCACTCGTTGCCTCCATGCTGGAGCATGAAATATACGATACCCGTGCGCTCTACTTCCCGTAAAACTTGTCGCAGAATTTACCCAGTGATGCAGAACTATTCTGAATCACCTAAGCCCTCATTTACAACGCTGTTAGGTTTTAGGCTTTAGAGATGCTAGGAACACTTACCAAGGATAGCGTCGTATTTTAGCGTGTTTTCACATTAGGGCAAAGAACGAAAAGAAAACCTGGGATGCGGTTTAATCGCCACCCCACTGAGTGGGCTTCCCAGCTGCCCAAGGTACAAAGCAGAGACAAGCATTGCTCAAGAAGGATGGACAAGCTGTATACTCGGTCTCAGCAGTCAACACTAGACATTTTCAAAGATTTTGTTACAGTACTTTAATTTACCTGCCTTGAAGATGCTCTCTTCTTAATATCAACAAAAATGAACTGTAGCTAAGTTCAACTGTACCACTGTTTGCTTGCTCCTCTTCTATAAAGAATGTGATTAGACAACCTAAAACCCCCCACTGATAGAAGCTTTATTATTTAGATGCTAATACTAACTTCTACAGCCCCTAATTTCAGCTGAATCCACTCTGATGGATGCCCATAGAAATACCAGGGACGGAATAACAGGTCGTATTAATGGATGGAAAATTCATGGGAATGGAAATCTAAGAGTCTTTCTCCCTCTCAGTATCCTTTTCTTACAAATTTTCCAGTTCTCTCTGAGGCTGACAACAAGCGCAAGGAAGACAGAACCAATGCATTAAGTACCAGAGGCCTCAGTGACTGCATCTGCAGAAATCTAGATTGCCTCCTCACCTCTTTTCAGGGACAAACAGTTCCTGACACTAGGAAACTGCCGGCTGCTTCCCACTCAATCTATTCATACTACAGCAATTTTGTTCTAGTATGGCAAACCCTGAACATCTTTAAGACAGAATTACCGGAAGCTTGAGGTCCATACAACATCCTTTAGCCTAATTGCTAAGCCAAGATGAAGACATTCTCCATGGTTTATGTTCAATGTAAAAACTGCGTTGCAGTAACAAACAATGCTTTTGTAGATATTAGAGATTTTATAGCTTATATTAGCAGTAGAGAGCATGGAACGGTTTTGATAAAACTGACTGTACGCACACAAAACTCCACGTGCTGTAACTTTAATACAGAATTAACACATGGATAGATAATCCGACAATCTAAAAATACATTTGCAGTATATATTATGTACAGTACCAGCATTTAATTACTTGGAATCAGCTATACAATATACTCTTTTCAGGTCAGAAAGAAGACACGTTCCACGACAGCTGTTCTACACAGGGCATCAGGACAGGCTGGACACACACAGCTCCTTCCTTTTCTAGGCAGAAGTCCACTGAACACATGATCCAAATGCCTTTTTAATTGGACCTCTTCAACAAAACTTTTAAAAAATTTGGATTTCTATAAAGAGCTCATGAATCATTTACATTATGCTTATCAAAATTAAAAAAAATTAAAATTCCAGTGTAGATTAAAAGTCTTTAGAAATTTGGCACTACTTTCATGGACTGATCCTGAATAGTGTATTTGAAAAACAATTTTATTGAAAAGAAGTGGCTCTTCTTCCTGAACTTTTTTTATGAGTGATTCTGTAAAAATTCCTCAGTACCTTTTCAAGCTGTACAAGCAAAAGAAACCTGAAGTCTAATCATTCCCATACCAGCCACTATACTATCAACAAAGACACCTACACGTTTACAATCTCATCACATTGTCCTATGGCCCTAAATGTTTTGACCAATGAGAAAAGTTATTTTTAACATGCAAACTCCTAAGCTGCAAAACTAGAGGTTCTCAGGAGATTTTGTTTTCCATTCCCTTCCTTTAAATACATCCAATCTCTTCCCCCTTCCCCAACTCAGTCAGTCAAAAGCAATTCAATCTTACAGCGCTCCACTGTAACCAGCCTAGCAAATCAAAAAGCACACTTGGGCATTCTACCCTAGATCACCCAGAGAAAAGAGCTGCCAATGGTACTACAGTTTTCCAGCGTGAAAAATTAATAAAGACTGAGTCTTGAAGCAGTACGTTTGAAAACATAAAGCATGCATTATTGTTTTGGTCTTTTAGCAGCATAACTGTCGAGCAAATATACAGCTTTTTTTTTTTTTTATCATCTTTGCTCAGTTTTAAGCATCAGAATACTGTGTTGCTAAATGAGCCCATCACCTAAAAAAGATCCCTTTCCCTGGTGCCATTTTGCAACAACAATATTTAATGTTTTTCGAAAGACCATTAAGCAAAGAGGAATGAATAACAGTTTTCTGAGCTTTTAGCATTCAACATTCACCTCCTACACCTTCATGTAGAATAAACCCCAAAGGTAACATTCTGTTAATTTACCACTGCAAAACTACACAGTCTCCCCTCCCACATCCTATCCAAGCCCCATAATACTGGGGGTAAAAGAGTTGTAGAGGAAATAAAATCTACATTATTTAAAAGGTTTCTTAAATCTTCTTCTAGTCTACCTGTTCTCCCCCTCCTCAGGCAACGCAGGGAAGACCTCTATGAAAATTGACATGTACAAATCTCCGGGACACAGATTTCTCCAAGAACTTCAAGACTTGGATAATTCTGATATAAAGCAATAAAGTTCTACAAGTTCAGAGACACTAGACCAACCTAATGCCATATAATCTTACCACAACGCATAGGTGAAGGCACCCCCCTTTACTGCAGGCTACCTATTTCATTTTAAATAATTATTCCCAGAGAATTTCCACTTTAGCTACCTATACATTCCAACTAAACCACTCCCACAGCAGCTTCAGGACCAACAATTTGTTAACACCATACTGAAACAAGTAGAATTCGGGCTTCAACGTACTGTGTATGGTGCACATATCACTTTGATAGTGTTAAAAACGGAAAAAAAAATAATTAAATTGTTCCCATGAGATAATATAGGTTGCATCAATACCAAAAGTGGTTTAGTTTTGTCCTTTTAAATAGCAAATTGCATTCACTCATGCAAGTATGTATAAAGTAGTTACAAAATCAAACAAAAATTGTTCTAATGAAAATGTCTTCTTTTTTGTTTTTGTTTCAAAGAAGCCATAACTTGATTCTTTTCAGTATTGGTTTTCTATTTAAAGTATTTTAACGAGAGAATGGGTAGAAGGATTTTTCAACAAGTTACTCTTCCTATGGAGAGAAGTACAATATATTTAACACTCATTGCTTCAATGTTTTGTTTCCATGACTTTTGTAGACTTGTACAAAATATATTTCTCTGCCTCTTAGAGAAGGTTGTGTGGCTTAATCAATTCAGTTTGTGTGTCACCTGTTAACTGGCGTGCTATGTCTCTATACAGCTCCCGACTAATGTGAAATTCTTCCTCATGCCAGATCTTTCCATCTGGAGTGCGAATCTTTGTTTCAGCAGGATTGAAACCTGAAAGTAAACAATTTAAGAGTTTAAAATAACTGCATAAAATGTAAATAAAGCTTTTTCAGAGTGGAAGGGGTGGGAAACTGCCAAGTAAGAAAAGAACTACTTGAATTTTTAACGCTAAATTTGAAGAAAGCAATATACCAGTCTGCCACTTGCTCACAGTTGAAAAACAGCGGACTGGGTCAAGAAAAGATTATTAAAAACGTAAAAGGCTTTCTCAATCAATACAATGTGACTAAGCTCGGGGACCATAAAAAAAAAAATCTAAACAACCCCAAACACTAATCCAGCGAGGTTATTTTTTATAGTAGTTTGTAAGAAGAGATGGGAAGAATTTCAAAATAATCCACACTTCCGTAAATTGGCAAGAATTTATTTTCTTTCTTGCCCATATCTGTTATCAAACCATGTTATCCACTCCCATATTGCCTAAAACCAGCTATGAGTCGTGTTCATGCTTTAACATGTTGCTCAGTGAATCAAACTCCACTCCTTCACCACGTATAACCAACAGGGAGGGATTCTGCACCTCCGTACCTCTGTATGATGGAGCAGCAGGTGCAGCTGCCACTTTCCTGACTTTGGGAGTCACTGCGTTCTCCACGTTTGTGATCACGACAGGTTGCTCAGCATATCCCAAGTGCTGCCCCCTGCCACCTAGCTCTTCAGAATGCTCCCACTGCTTTCGAATCCGCTCCTTCAACTTCTCCAACTTAGCATCGTGCTGCCGCCGCTTCAAGATTTCCAGTCTGTGAGCACTAGAAGTACTCGTGGCAGAAGGGGAAGACACTTTCAGATCACTGTCCTGGGATGTGTTACTCTGAGGAGTTTTAGTGCTGCTTGCTTCTCCTCTGGAGCCACTAGCTTTTTCCTCTTCCAATCTTGGAGGTATTGTAACCTTAAGAAATGCCTCACTATTCTGCAAGGCATCAATTGCTGGTCGGTCATTCAAATACCTAACAACAGTCTCATCTGCAGCAGAAGAACATGGGCTTTCAAAATCTCTGCTGTGTAGATCCTGCTCATCTCGGTCACGTATCATACAGCCTGTTATTTCAGTCTTTCCTTCTGCTTCGCTGAAGTCCAAACCAGAGAGCAGATGCTTGGCCTCAAGTTGACTAGAACTGTGATAAGACAGAGAACTATATGTATCCCTGATGTAATAGAAGGGAAAAAAAAAGTCACCGTCAGAAATACAACTGTAGGACCTTCCAACTCCCATGAATCAGCATGTTCATTAACTAAAAGAATGACTTCCTATACCTTGTCTCCACTTTAAAGGCAAGTTCTTTTAAAGTTTGATCACCACACATTTATTAATGCAAGTCTGACAAAACTGAAAGAGGTTTCTGTTCAAAATTTCATTTTCTGCACTCTCTGTCTGAACGGGACTATATATAAAGTTGAAGAGCTGAAATTAGGGCATGTAGAAAATCAGCAAGCAGTAATGTCACCCTTCAATTAAGAAAAACTTTAAATAAAAACCAAGTGCAAAACTTAAGCATAATTAATGTATGTTCTCTAAAAAAAGCAATGCACACATGCACAGCTCCTCGACAGCACATTCATTAGCTGAGAAAACAAATAAATTGCACCAAAACCCCCTACCCTGTATCTGAGCGTTAAAGAGGCAAGCCCCCTTCAGAGTGAGCTCACGGCATTGTGATTAATGTAAAACTTACCAAGAGCTTTGAAATTCAACAAACTAAGGATCTTCTTAGCATGTTTTATTCCACAGAAAAACAGATCTATATTTGAATAGACACATGGTACCTATGTTGCTAGGACAAAAATGTATTTAATATTTTTACTGATGAGGAGTGAAGATGTGGAAATCCAGCACCTAAGCTACCGGGCTTGCTTCTTCAGCAAATATGTTTAAAGAACTCATTTAAGACAGGTCATAACGTTGTACTTGTGAACTCCTGTTATATAGCGTAGTAATCATTACCAATCAACATAAAAGTTGAGTGGTTTAATGCACAGAATTTCACCAAAAGTGTACATAAATACACATGCACACACAGATTGTTCTACCCATTATTCTGGTTTTGTTTTCCTACACACACTTTAAGCATTGACTACAGGCTCTTCTCAGCAAAGGAGTTATGTGTTAACGTAGCAGCTCTGATGTTAATCCCCAAACTAATCCTCCCAATGCCACACAGTCTTCCTTCTGTAAGAAAGCTATTCTTTTCAACTGGACATAACGGCATGAGTCCAACTGCTCTCATTTTCTTCTTTACCACAAAGTCTGTTAAGTTCACTACATGTTTTTAAAACAAAAAACCAACATATGTAAGTTATTCCAGATAGGGTAGACAACAGAGCTGTTCAATTAACAAAACTGACCCGATTACACAACTGATCCAAATCAGCCTCCCATGCAACAAGGAAGGAGAAAAACCTCATGGCTGACACAAGTGGAAAAGGAGACCAAAACTTTGATCTTAGGATAACAATTATTAATAGAGATGTAGTGGAATTAAAAAAAATACCACTGTCCCAACTCTAATCAGTCTACAGTAATTTGACTTCACTGGGAGAATGTTTAGAAAAAAATGCAAAGTGTGCGCCAGAATCCCAAAAAAAACTATTACCAACCCAACCAAGCTGTTAATCAGGGATGCTTGTGCAAAGAACGCACGCTGCTTATAAAACACAAGGAATTGAAGAAGTTAAGGTAAAAGTCTTATAACTTGCTGTAATACCAGAGCCTAGAACTGGTTTATTTCTGCTGCAGGTTCTCTTTCTTTCTGAAAACTTTTGAGGCATCTTATATTCACTACATTACTTAACATTGACTAGGAAAAACAGGCCTTCCATATTTTCCTTCATTCCTCACATCCCACCATGTTCTACGGTCTGCAATGTTCTTTGCCACTTCTTCTCCTTGATATCGTTTTTCTTATTTGGGTTCCTCATGCACATAAAAACCAAATGCATCTTTAATACTAGATGTTCTTGCTCTACACTGTCTTATGGTAATACGTTGGGGAGCATGTGCTGAAGAACTAACGAAACAAAGTCAGAAAAGCATGAGGAAATACCTTTTTGGTCCTTATTACTGAAGTAAAATAACAATCAAACCTAGCAGGCCACGGAGGCCACATACACATCAACTTGATGGCCTTTTTAACACATTTGACTTTAAGCTCATATTAACAGAACAAAAAATAAATCTGTAACATTTTTTAAAATGGAACACGTTTTTGTCCAACACTACATGCTGCTCATGGGGGTGGGTGAAGGGAGGAGGCAAATCAATTTTTGAGGAGCTGTCAAAAACACCACCATTAGCTTAATTCTGATCGTAGCTTATTTTTTTTAATAGTCAACTGTCCCAGCACTAACCTGTATGAAGCCAACGGTTCACGAAATTCCACACGATTGCTTTTTTTCACATTGCTTTCAAGGGTGGTCGCTCGAAGAGGGCTGCGTGAGGACTTGTCCTTGCTTGATTTATTTTGGCTGGAGGACCGGGAAGCTGAAGCAGAAACCAAAGAATCCTCTATGTACCTATCTCTCCAGAAAAAGAAAGCTCTTGGGGCCAGAACAATTAAGAACATGGTTTTTCTTGGGTTAGAGCAGCACCCCAAAATGGCATTTAAAGTACTCCCTTCTCTTTTTCAATAAGCTGATTTCAACAACTAGGAGCAAGGTGGCAGGTGCTTGAAACAATGACCATATTTAAAGAGAGATAATAATGCTTAAACATTAATTATAAGTAACTAAATCTGTGAAAGTTGACTGTGTTGCCACTAGAGGTCGATCTGTCTGTTCTTCTCCAGTGGCACACTACCAGAATGCTCTGAATAGTATTTAAAACGAGGGCTTATTTCTTAAAAGGAAATGCACTCTTTAAATGAAATAAAGGAAGCATCAAATTTAGCATTCTATCAGAGTGTAACAGCTGACAAGCATTAAAGAACATAAACAACTAGTCCAGTGTAAACACAGGCATATACAATTGTTATCCAAAACCCCCACAAAAAACACGGTATCAGAATGGGATAAGCACTGCTCGCTCACAGCATGGGGAAAGTCCTGTCACTCCCCCTAACCAAGTGACTCTGATAGCACACTTTCCTCCTTAAGCTAAGGGAAGAAAACATTAGTTTCTCCTGGGCAATTACAGTTTCACAAATAAAGATCATTAGGAGGAGACAATGTGGAGGCAGGAAGGAGAACTCAAGTTTTCCCAGAATGCAGCAGCTTTACCCTGCCTTACACACCGTGTCCTGAATAATACATACCCTTTCTGCTTATTTTCCTGCTAGTGCTAGCACAGGGCTTCTTGGCATCCATGACAGAATCGAATACAGCTGTGCTGGTGGGAGCTATTTCCAATTTGTTCTCTATATGACGTAACTAGAATTTGAAGGTAATGCAAATTAGAATACTGTTTTCAATTTTTACGTTACAGGTTTTTTTCCCCTACTGTGACAAATTCTTCCTCATTTTCATAAAGAGTAAAACTGCAGGCAAAAGCAACTTCACAAGGCTGATGTTGCAAAACTGTATAGTCTTATGGCCAGAAACTTATGTCAGATTATTAAGTTTTATTTTAAAATACTGTCTAAATTAGGTTTTGTTGCATAGTTTTGTTTCCGTATGTAGGCTGTTGCGAAAAAATTAATAATAACGTGCCATTCAGAGTCTTAATGCTTGGCCTAACTGAAATATTAATTCCATTTGGAATAAATTCTACAATACTCTTTTCAAAATGGGGCATGATGTAAGATTCCACATGTAAAACCCCACACTGATGCTCAGCTATTACAAAAGAGAGGGATAAAGCTATGGAAAGAGCTGAACTCCCCCAAAACACAAGCTGTTTGGCTTTACTGAAGCCAGGTTTTAGAAACTAGTGTGATGTCTGAGCAGTTAACTTCCCACAGAAAGACAGCAATTCCAATGCTCAAAGATGGAAAATTCTGAAATACGCTGGCGTTGTCTCAGTTTCTGACTGGTTTGGGTAAGGAGAGGAGAGTTATTTTTTCAAGTTTTCAGAGAAATGAGAAGTCACCACTTTCTTAAACGAAAAGGTAATATCACACCCACGACCTAGCAGCTATTACTATACTCAAGACTAAGCTTGCTGTGACAAAAATTTCTTGGCCACTAAGACAAATAACAGATGCTCTCTTTAACCTCCCTCCCTTCAGAGAAGAAAGAGAGAGAAAATAAAACACAGAGAGACTTACGAGTTGAAAAGAAATTAAACTACTTTAATCAAATATTAATAATACAATAATAATAAGAAAAAGATGATAGTATTATTAAGAAAATAATGACATATATACAATATATACAACCCATATCAAGCTCCCAGGATGATGATCACGTCACTGGCAGGCACTGGGTAAGTCCCAGGTTGGACTCAGTGACGGACTATGTGTGGAAAACTCTTTCCAAGCTACAACCATGTTCAACATGCATGTACGCCAACTTCTTGCCCTCTTTTCAGCTTGTTTAACAGACAATCACTGAGCAAAATACTACCTTGGTTAAAGCTTTTGTAACCATTAAGTGATCTGAAAAGGAGTAAGAAAAAAAAACAACCAAGCAGTACTTACAGCAGCCTTAGTCTGAGAAAAAGTAGCCCATGCTGCAGTTAGATCTTACAGAGCAGAACAAAGAAACAGATTTCTCATTAGTACATGGAAAACAATGAAATAAAATGTTGCTTTGAAACAATTTTCATGGGCTCACTAATTAAGTTCTTTTAATGACTCAATTCCAGCCTGTAAATCTCTTCTATGAGAGGTTGTTATTATTCGAGACTCATCTTAACAGAGCAATAAAATATTTAATGAGTTCACTAAGTTAGGTTGAATGCATTATTACACTTGAAATGATATCTACCACACATTATCAAAGATGTTTAGAAGATAAAATAAAGCTGGTTATCTATCCCAACACAAATATCTTACATTTTTCTATCACACTGTAATTAAACTATTTTTTTTTCCCTTCTATTTTCTTCTTCGGTAAACTAAGCATGAATACATGGTCACTGAAAGACTCCACTCAAAACCCAAGCTTTGAACATGTGAATTTTGAACAGTAATCTTTCTGAATTGCACACCCTACAGACAAAACAGAATCAATGTTTGCAAAGAACAAGCAGGAGGCACTAATCAACTTCAGCCTTTTAATCTAAACAGATAGCATGTGCTCTATGCAGAACCCAGTTCAGTAGGATACAGTAATATTTTCCTCTAAAAATATTTACTTCTTCAGTTCCCCTCTTCTTTTGGTTTCTAATGGTTTTCTTCTAATCTAATGATTGCAACATCCAAAACTTTAATGTGTGTCAGAACCATGGAGAGTAGCAGTATTAGAGAGTTTGGGGAAAAAATACAAAATCATCTTTTCCTTACAGTAAAAAAGTTGCCAAGTTCATTTCAGTTAAGATGCAACAACACAAAGGAAGACGGTTAAGGAAGGAGGACAGAAACTACTTTGCTTTGACTTTAAGAGATGGTGCTTCATGTCTACAGAACACCTCAGTTTCACAAGATACATAATTTTAAAAGAAACTGAACATATTGCAGTAAACAATCAGCAATAATGCCCTCTTACAGAACACCTCAGTTTCACAAGATACATAATTTTAAAAGAAACTGAACATATTGCAGTAAACAATCAGCAATAATGCCCTCTTACAGAAAAAATAATAATCTGTCCCTACTTCCAAAGTAACTTCTGGAGTCCAGTTTTGTCATAGTGGAGATCATAAGACTGACCTTGAACCGCAGACATAACATGCGACTCAGCTGCTCTACAGACTAGAGCTTTCTTGCTCTCAGGGATGTCCTGTAATTTTTTTATTTTTGCCCCCTCCTTTCCTAAATTACAGAGTAATCATGACAGTAAAAAGCTAACAGGCTTTCTCCAGTTTAGGGAGACAAAAGTGCTGCAAGTTATCTTAGTGGGGATGTACTGCTGCTATTCAAAGTGTCTTCAGCACTTTGGAACTGAGCAAGAGTCAGGAGTGACTGCCTCTCAGGCTCTTCTTCACTTCTTTCAAGAGCCTACAGTTCCAAATTTCTGTTCCTGCACTGCTCCTCCTCTCCAGCACTCTAAAAAGTCTGTCTCTGTGCCATCTTGGCAACCATATCATAGGCTGGCAATTCCTCATGCAGATCAGCAAATACTCTCCAGATCAGAGTGTGAAACTGCTATCTCTGCAAAAAGGAAGCCATATAACACACAGTCTTAGCTTCCAGATTGTGGCAGGAGAATGTTTTCTATAAAAACTCCCCAAATTTTCAAACATCTCAGGATAAAACATCTTCCAAAACAGGGCAATGAAACAGAGAAAATCCATACCTCTGGTAGAATCCTTGTTTTGGTTATGCCTCGGATTTTGTAGAGGCACCTCATTTGACTTGTTGCTCCACATCGTGTCAATTTATCTACAAAAAAAATAGTCATGTAAGAATTAAAGAGGTATAAAGTAGGAACACGTGTATCCAATGCTAAACACAACATAACCTTGATCACTCTGATGAATGTTCACCTCATATGATGATTTCAAACATGCATCATGAACAAGATCAGAAAATCTGCACCAAATCACAAATGTGTTTACAGACTGCAGTTTTTCAGAAACCATGTAATTTTGTAGATAGATTTTGTTCTTATTTGTTAGAAAGGGGAGCGACCTTGATAAAAGGAAATGCAGAGGTCATGCAATTTAGATCATAGTAATAAGTATTCCAGCAAGTCCGAAGATGACCACACTGAAGTATTGCACATGAAGGAGTAACAGAGGCAGCGCTACGTGGCTTGAACCTATAAATATTTGGCGAAAATATCCAATGCCACCAATGACAGACGAACATGTCACCTATCTCTGTTAAAGAAAAAGGCAGAACAGAACTGCGCAGGTGGACACTACAGCCAGGTAAAGAGACCGGACTGGAGATGCTGTTGTTTTCCTGTGAACTTCAAAGGCAAGACTCACAGTGAATCCAAAAAAGTACGAAGTTTGAGTAGCAAACCAGGCAGCCACTATCACCAAAGGAGTATTTAATAAAGGAATAAAGAAAAGCGCTACTCAATCAGGAAAGGTAATTTTTAAAAGAGAAGGCAGGTAATTTATACAAAGAGTTATTTCTCATTGCTTTCATTGCAAGAGACAGGTTGTCATAGGTAAAGTTATAACAGACTTTAAAGAAGTACTATATAAGAAAAAAAGTCAGTTTAAGAGATCTAAGGGGAGCCCAATACAGCCAACAAGAACTCTGATTAGTCAGTACTGCCGTTACCCTCTCACCAAGGACCTCCTATCTGGTGGCATGGGCTTACTGAGCTGTCTTCACAACAGACTGAGGACATTTCTGTTATGGAAGGCAAAAATTAGGTGACCACAGAATTCGTACAGGAAGTTCTGGACCTCTGAAAGAGTCATAAAGGCACATTTTCCTCTCTCTTCTCTCATGCACTCCCAGATATCATTTTTCTTATTTTCTTAATTTCTGAAAATTTCTTTTGCTTTCACTTCCCTACGCAGTGTGCCACATAAAATTGCATTCAAATATAAAGGTCATTCTTCTGATAAAAAGTGACCAAACATTCCACAAAATTAATACTGTGTACTACTCATTGGAATAGACCACTGCCTGTATGTCCTTTGTGACAAGGATTTTTATCATATATGATTTTAAGGATACTCACAGTGACAATAGTAAAGTTTGGTCCTCACATTCATATTGTAAATACAGCTTGTATTTACAGCAGTAAGTTATCCCACAAAACTGTTCTTATGCCCCAAGAAAGACTATCAACAATAAGGAACATAGGCCTTCAAAAGGCCTTTAAGTCTGACTCTCTTTAAAGAACCCAAATAAATATTCAGAAGAGTGTGGAGAAGGTATGTGAGCTTGTATATGTAGGTACAGAAAAACACACATACCCACACATTAGTGAAGTCCACAATCATGCAGAAATTGCAGAAAGAAGTGGGGGGTGTTTTGTTTTTTAAGTATCTAGTTATGGGCAGTGAGCCAAGTGAAGTCAGAAAATTCTACTTCTAGGACAGGTGCTGCAGAACTCTGATGCAGAACCACAGCTTTGTGCCTCACATCATTTATGCTGTAAATCATAACACTGCCCTGCCCTGGAAATCACCTAATTGATCTCCATCACTGGAGCAAAGAGCTGCTGTGCTAGGAAAGTAGAAAACAAGTATTAACAAAAATGGGGGAATTTTCCATAACGAACCAATTTTGAGAGCTGCTGGAAATGTCGTATCATACCATTATCAGGTTTCTTGCCCAAACAAAAACATAACAAAATCTATTCAATATGTAAATTTAGCATAAGAGAACTTCTAGACAAGCAACCATTTCTTATGGGATTAAGTAACCCTCTTCAGGTAACTGCTTGGGATTTATTCTTATCCTTAGAATTACCACTATAGATAGAACTTAGTCAGGGACTAGAGTTGTCCTCATTATACACATACAAGTCTGCATAGTGTATTTTATGATACCCTTATAAATGTAGTATTATAATATACTCTATGTATTCCTTAGCTCTCCATGAAAAGTATCAGACTAATAAAAAAAAGTCTGAAATTGCTTATGTCTTTCATCCTAACACTCGAGTAAAAGCTGTCAGTCCTTTATCCGAGCTGGACAGAAAACAAGTCAGACTGAAACAGTAAACACATTTTTGAGAACACCTTAATTCTACTCATAACTCATAGATGTGTGCTGATGATCACTAATGGTCAATAATTCTGTCTCAATGCTTCGGTTCAAAAGTATGTGACATCCCTCTATAAAAGGCCACTCAACCTCTCTTCCTTTCTGTATAAGCTGGGAAGTAATCACAAAGCGTCCTGCTGTATTTCTCCTAAGGAATACCTGCAGCGCCAGCTCCAAGCGCACAATATGACTCTTACGGGCTTCAGCGCAGCCAGCTGAGATCCACCAAGCAGTTTTGCTTAACTCAGGCTGCTGCTGCTTGGAAGAGAGTTGTGTAAGAACTGAGCATTCTGGAGCTGTCTACCGTTTCAGAAAGGCAACACTGCAGTAGTTTTCAGATTTCATAATCTTCATAACTGTAAGGGTTCGGGTTTTAGGAATTCCAACAGATTACTAAAATAACTTCTTTCTCTTGGTATATCTTACATTAATAAGCAGCACCCTGCAAAAAACCAAATATTTGTATAATTCAATACCATGTCTCCACAAGAAGTTAAACCAGACAGAGAAGACACTCTAATGGTATCAAGAGTGCAGCTAGGGGGTGGGGAAGAAAAAAGAAAGAAATCAAGACATAGTTGCCACATCTATTTATAGGAGTTGCAGGCAGGGTAGTGGACCAGTTAAACACTAAAATACACTGAAATGAATACTGAGCAGAGAATAATACTAAACTAAAAGATTATGCAAAGAAATTTTAAATTCTAAAATACATTTTACATCAATACCAAAGTTGTCCCAGTGTCCCATGAACTGCTTCAAGAAGCACGTTGTAAAAATTATATTCTGAAATGACTGCTTCAAAAAGATTTTTTTTTGCTAAACTAAATGACCCATCACTATTTAATACAGAGCATAAACAAAGAGATTGAGCTCAACAGATGACATGCCAAGGAACTTCTGAGGAGGTAGCAGTGATGGCAAAAGGTTATCTGCAAGTTGGGTAAGGCTATGAGGATCTTGAAAAAAGGAGGAAGACTACAGAATCTGCAGAACTGACCTCCTGGTTATTTGACTGCTCACTGGTAGACACAGACCTCCTACGCAGGTTCGTTAAAGGCTGGTCGCCAAGCCTCGCCTTGGGTGAATGGTTAAGATACAAACACCATTGTGTTCCGACATTTCAATCCCACCTCAAGTGCCCATCTCATCCTTCACTCGTTTGTCCAAGGCAAGAAACCTAAAAAGCACACAAGAGGAAGCACAGCAGAATTGCTGCAGATAAGGACCTCAGAGAAAACTAGCACGGAAAGGATATGCTCCGAACTCCTGGAAGAAACTGGAGGTGGGGATGGACACGCAACACAACCGTCACTGTCTTCCATAAACATTGTTCCTACAGGAAGACACTGAAGAGAACTGACAGATCAGAACGTGCATGAAAACACACCAGAAAGGAGGAAATGGAAACAAAGAGAAAACCACTGACGAATACAAAGGTAAGATGAGAAACCAGGTCTACATTTACTACCAAACATACCAAGGATGGCATTGAAAGGTACAACAGATAATAAAATAACAAGTCAACATAGTAAAAGGACATTTCAAAAGGAATGGGAGATACGAAAGTAGAATATGCTTAGCAAAGGCACAACAAAAATGTGAAGAGATGAAAAACAGGGCTGGGAAAAGGAGAAAGAAAAGTGGTGAGAGAAGCAGGACATAAAAAGGAAGAGAATGGAGAAAGACAGGAAGGAGAAAGAAACAGAATGAGCCTTAGAAAAAAACAGCATAGAGAATGGCAAAAAGGAAGAAAATAAACTGGTATACTGGCCCAATTGCAAGGTTTTTCCAAGCATCCTCAGTATGATTTTTTTCTTAGCACAGCCTCATTAAGATAAGGAAAGAGAAAACTCAGAAGTCATGGCACTGAAACAAGGAAATGGGAGAGGAAACTGAATCATACAGATGCAGAGACGGCAGAAAATGTGAGCAAGAGATCCCACATCGGTATGTACAGGGAACAGTATTCCTCAAGACTTTGTTTCGCATAAAAACACAAGGAATACCAAATGAAAGGGATACCACAAAAGAAGTTTTGCTAACGGTAGGGAAAGAAACAAATTATTAATATTGACTTCTATGGGATATTTTTAAATGCGTAATCCCCAAAGTGGCAGGTTTTGCTACAAACTGGGTATACAGTGCATGAGGCCAGCACTTCCCACAGTTTAAACTACAATAAGGATCATAGAATCTTCATGGTTGGAAGGGACCTTTGAGATCATCAAGTCCAACCAAACAACCTACAATCTCTGCCACTAGAGCATGCCCTGAAGTGCCACATCTAGACGTTTCTTAAACACCCCTAGGGATGGTGACTCAACCACCTCCCTGGGCAGGCTGTTCCAGTGCCTGACCACTCTTTCAGTAAAGTAATTCTTCCTAATATCTAATCTAAACCTCCCCTGCCACAGCTTCAGACCATTTCCTCTGGTCCTGTCATTATTCACCTGGGAGAAGAGGCCAACACCCACCTCTCTCCAGTCTCCTTTCAGGTAGTTGTAGAGGACAATGAGGTCTCCCCTCAGCCTCCTCTTCTCCAAGCTAAACGTGCCCAGCTCCCTCAGCCTCTCCTCATATGGCTTGGCCTCCAGACCCCTCACCAGCCTGGTAGCTCTCCTATGGACATGCTCCAGCACTTCTATGTCCCTCTTGTACAGAGGGGCCCAGAACTGAACACAGTACTCAAGGTGAGGCCTCACCAGTGCCGAGTACAGAGGCACGGTCACTTCCCTGCTCCTGCTGGCCACGCTGTTCCTGATACAAGCCAGAATGCTGTCGGCCTTCTTGGCCACCTGGGCACACTGCTGGCTCATGTTAAGCTGGCCGTCCACCGGCACCCCCAGGTCCTTTTCTGCTGGGCAGCTTTCCAGCCACTCTTCCCCATAAGCAGCAGTGCCAACAAAAGAAGCCACCTTTTCCTTTCTTTATGCCTTGGTCTCTCTTGCCTTATTCAGGCAGAAAGTCAATGGGATTATGTGGCAAAGTGAAGTGAACTGGGAACATTGTAAAATCTGAGAGTAGCTTTTTTGTTCTTTTTGCTTTATCAGTTTTAGCTATGTTGTGCCATAAGCTACAAACTCTGTGCAAGCATGAGATGGAATGGAAACACTGGGGAACAGCTGGATCAGTCCCAATCCTGAACTAGCTGCTGTCACGTATCATAATCTACAGTTGAGTCCCAAGAGCAAATGCTTGAAGCTGCTATTGCCTTTACCTCAAGGACAGTGAGTGGGACTGGGGAAAACAAGAACCATTCCCATCACCACCTTCTTAACCGTGGAGATACCACTGGAGCTCAAGGGCACCACAGGAGTCTATATGCCCTGCTGCAGTGTGTCCCACTGCACCCACGCCTCGCACAGCACAGACTACTTGTTCATGGGGGAAATGGGCATAGAGGTTTTAGGGATGTTTTTTTCCTGTTTTCCAGGTACAAATAATTCAAAGTTGACTTCTGAATCCTAAAGACCCTCTGGAGCTCCTGTCTGTGCAGCTACACTTCTGCAATAACAGACATACACAGGTGGACAGACACAATCCAACTTAGTCAAACAAACAATTTTTTCTGAGCCAGCCCACTGAAAGTGATGGAATTTTTATTTAAAGATGTCAGAAACACTTTCCATGTCTCCTCAAATACCACAGAATACGATTTATGATGATATGCTTGAGCCTGGAATACAAATACCTTTACCTACTCGTTTTTATGGAATCTGAGCTTTTACCATATTGCATTATCCCATTTAAACAAGTGCTAAAAATATCCATAATACATTGTTCTAAGACTTTTTTTGGTTCTGTTTATGGGCTTCTAAAATGCTTTTGATAAAATGCTTTTTATTTTCCTCAACATTTTGAGAAAACTTTTGTCTCTCACCGCAATTAGATGCAGGTGACTTACTGACCTTCCTCAGGCTGAGGACAAGTTTCAGCGCAACAAACAAATGCATGATGTATTTGTCAAAAAAACGCCACGTCTCCAGAATCTATAGCCGACTCTGCAGAATCAGACAGGGCCCCCCCGCACCTTCTTTCAATGCTTTTTATATAATAAGCCTTCAAATGAAATGTATTTCAGGGGCAAAGATTCTGAAAGGAAGTTAATATTCGAAAGCCAAGTATAACTCAACTGCACAATGCTTCACGGACACAAACTTCATCTTAACACTTCTCCACCACATTATCTCGAATCTAATCTCTGTTTTGCTCCTCCAAAATTATTTCTGCTACAAAGTTGGGGATTTTTCTTCTGATGGTGCTGAGCCTTCATAGGTAGTTTGGCTGGTATTTAATCTGACTGGCTTATAATATTATTTGACTTAGAAATATTTTACTGGTCCAGATTGCATCGCATGCCAAGAGCGAGACTGTATGCAATGACAATGGACACAACAATGTAAAGCTGATTCAAGAAAAACTTGGAAAAAATGGAAATAACAAACACCAACAATGCCCAAGGAGCTTGCGAACGTTAGCTGCTCTGAATGAGTAAAATTTTAGATAATATTCAGTATTTTGTCTTGTAATACAAACAGTAAATATACCAGAAGAACTCACATTCCAATCATTATGACTTGGGAAAAAAATAATGAAAACCAAAAAAAGCTTCTGAAGTAAAAGAAACGTACCAATAAAATTTTACATGTCTTAAGCTAGAAAAACATAAAAAAGCTTTTAGGGATGTTAAGGTAGTACAGAAAAAATGAGCAATCAAGATATACCACACACTTGCAGATAGAAAAGCTGTAAAGAATTTCAAAGCACATGTCACTACCTCTAACTGTTAACGAGGAAGATAAATGACATCAACAGCCATATATCCATCAAATGTCAGAAAACATAGTAGAAAAATACGAATGTGTTTCATAAGCTCTAAGATTAAATTACTGGCATCGGTCAGCTACTAAATTTGCATCCAAATTATAGTGAAGGTTTTTCTATAAATGAAACATTATTGAATTTGATTCTCTATAACTGTACACTGAGGATGGACATTCATAACGCCCTTCTCCTATGAGAAGATATGGCAACTTGCAAAAGTGTCTCTGCCTCATCACAAGTGATGTAAAAGTGATGAAAAAAACCCAGCACTAAAAAATGGATTAGTAGTTTTACTGAAAGTAAAACGCACCGAATGTCTTACTCTGCTGCATCACATGCTAGGAGGTACTCTGAGGAAATCTATTGAAACGAATGTTGTGACAGCTAGTGTAACTTGATTCATTGTTCGTGAGGAAATCAGAGTACAGAGGAACAGAGAATGCATCCATTTGTTAAAGAGACGCACACGAGGGGTTGCCTATCCATTCATAAGTTCTGTATTTTCTTTCACTTCAAAGATCTTTGCATTTATGACACAAAGGAAAATAGGCACCATACCCTAGTTTCAATAATAAATAAAATACTCCTGCATTTGTTTCCTTGGCCTTCAAAACAAAAGTTCACTCCTTCCATCTCCAGTTACTAGAAACTGCACATTGGAAGATTTCAATTTTTGCAGCCTATAATAAATCCATTCAGCAGAATATGTTTAAATTCTCCAGGAAGTCCTGTCTCATCTCAAAAGAACACTTCACTTTGCAGGAGTCTTCTTAGAACTTACAGCAATCCTCTCAGCCAAGTACAAGAACCAGACACACCAATTTTGAGAGTCTAAGACAACAGCTTTCAGCTGCTCAACAATACCAAGGACAGACGAGCAGAGCAGCAACTTCATCCACAGCTGTGTCAACTGCAGACTGATCCCTATTTTCTTCCAAAGCAAAATGAAGTGCATGAAAACTTAAGGGAAAAATGTTCAAAATGTCCGTTTCTCAAGTTTGATGCCTTTGCTCTGAAATTGCATTCAGAAGTAGTGTCTGAAAGACGTCTCATTAACAAGATGAGACATTAAAAAAAAACAAAACCACAGAGCAAAACCCCACAACAAAACCCCACAGCAAACAGAACAGTGACCACCAGTGCTGTCTCTGACCTGGCATTACAAACACTGGTACAAGGACTCTGCTGAGAGCACTTTTTCTTGAACTAGCTAAAAACAGCAATAAAATATTTTCTCAAATTTAAATAATTCCATCCCACTAAATGTTGTAAGTGCCTAAACCCTAAAAATCCAGACTTTCCTGTTCCAGTATGACAAATGCACCCGATATATTTGCTATTAGCAAACATAACACATCATGCTAATATGACTGGAAAATAGCAGAGAAAATTGTAACTGTTTTTAAACTTTTACACTTTATTGCCATGGATCAGACTTAGTGTGAAATTCTGCCCTCAGTGAGAAGTGCTATTACAAAGCTAAAACACAGCCAGAATTTCTGTTAGCATTCAGTAAGTTTCAATTGACCTAGTATAAATTGATTAGTTAATTTATTTGCTCTATTCTTTCTCCAGTATATTGACAAAGATTTCAGCCTTACGCATACAAGTAATTTTATTCTCAATCAAGTAGTCCATTAAAGTCTATTATATCATTAGCACAATGATACACATAAATCTTCCAAGCACTTACATCTATGGATAAATTTTACACTCAGACATTCTGATCCAGCCACATGCCTAATACATTAACTGTACGGGGAAAGTTGTCTCTCTGCACTCAACTACCAAACCCCTTCTGTTATCATTATTATGCCACTATACCTGTTCTTATATTTGTTTGAATATCATGAATTTTATCAGTTTAAGTACATCAGTAGCACAGTTCAAACAGTGCTGCTGTACTGACAAGAGAGTCATGCTCCTGATGTTTCTAAGGTAAAGCTGAGCAGATTTAGCACCTTGACAGTGATGAAGGAATGCCTATATTCCTCCCTACCTTCCCCAGCAATCTTGCCACTCCTCTGTGATAGATGCAGTGCTCATCTGATTGACTCACAAGAGAGTTCAACTCACTAACCCAGCAGAAAATTATTTACTTTTTCTTTTTTTTTGTTGGGTTAGTTTTCTACCAGTTTATCAAACTGAACCAGGCTGCTGTACAGTCAATGCCAGAACTAGTCAAAGTGGGGGAAGAGAAGCAGCAGTAAAACTCACCTTACATTGTGCAGCTTCACCTAACTGCTGTGGCTATAGCAAGAGAAAATAGATCTACCACTACGTGCACTAATACCCCTGATTCCAAACACATGCCTAACTTCATGGGACTACTGCCTCCTCCGGGCACACTGAAGTCAATGAGACTAATCACATTAACGGTTTTCTACACAAGCGTGTTTGATACAACATAACTTTCTAGCAGAAATAAGCAGTCTGGTAGGGGGGTGCAAGGAGACGCAGAAAAATCATTATACCTGAGTCAACAAAACCTTCAGAGTAGAATTCCAAGACTGGACTAATCCCCAATTTAAGGGATGCTTTTACTATGGTGGCAGAAACTGCCGATGAAGTCATTCCGAGACATGAAAGACACCATCCACATTGGGACTGTTATATTTATAAAGTCTTCCCAATGGTACAGTGGCAACCTTAAACTATGCACCAGTTCAGTAAAACAAATTCACGCAAACAAAATGTTTTATAGCTTCTAAAGTCGCGTTCTTTCAGTTGCAGCCACACCTAGCCTAGGGAGTCTACCAGAGCATGTACATCAATCAGCAGTATAATTTCCGCGGTACCCTGGCCCCTTATAGAAATGTGTCATTACAACGTAAAATAAGTCGCTGTGTTTAGTGGATGCAGCGTACCTTTGTTTAAGGTAGCGTCACTCACAGAAACTGAAGCCTTCAACAGTTTACAGTGTTTGCGTGGCCACACCTTTAGTTGCATTTAATTATCTAAAGCATTACCTCATGAAACTGTTGTAGCAACCAGAACTATACAAAAAGAGCAAGCAGTTCACATAACCTAGTCTGTCCATGCTGACAGTCTGACAGAACATTGTGAGTTCACATGGAACACAACAAACAAGTGCCTGACCGCCTACAGCTCCATACACGTTCATCCCACAAGTACTACACTTTTGGTCACCGTAGACTCCTGAATGAGTTTTCAAGCCTGTACGCTCTGTAGCCCTATGAAGTAGTTTAAGATGATAAAAATACAGAACTGACCTATCAAGTTGTAAATTTTCAATTGCAAGACACCGGATCGTTCAACTACACAGTGAAGCTATTTGACACATAAACATCTATAGGCACATACGTACACAACGTGCCAGGAGGCTTGGTTGCTGAAACACAGCTTACATCCAAAGACAGAAAGAGATAAATTATTCCAGAAAAACTACATCAACAGTAGGCATTATATCGCAGAAAACTGCATCCACGGAAAAGAAAAAAAAAAAGGCCCCAGTCATACTAGTATAAAAACCTTTATGCCAACAACAGCCCAAATGAATGGCACCAATGAAGTCAGAAAACGCTTGGGGCAGATGTTACCCAGGGATGTAAGAAGCACTTTCAGCAGGCAGACGCCGAGCGATCCCGGCCTCTTCCCGCAGCCCGGCCAGCCCCCGTCCCGGCGCAGGAAGCACAACCACAGCCTACATTTAAACTTTAAAAGCGCCGGCAGTCGCCTGACAACGGGGCGGCTTCGGAGGACGGCGGGTGCCAGCCGTGCCCGGCCCGGGACGCGGACAGCGACCCGGAGCTTCACCAAAAAAACCCGGTTTCGGCGGTTTTCCCTTACAAGGCGAAAAGACAACAGTGAAACTAGAGCTCCCCTACCGTCTCCCTTCCTCCGCTACCCCCCGATACAACAAGCAGTAGAAAACAAAACTAGAAAGAGACTTAACGGATAAGACGGGTACAGCAGAGGACATCGGAGCCCGGCGGCGCCAGCAGAGGCCGAACCAAGTGACAGCCGACAGCAGCGCCGGGCCGCCGGCCGGGCCCGCCGAACCCCCGCGAGCGGCCGAACCCGGCCCCCGCCGCCGGCCCCGCCTCGGCTCCACCTCGCTCGGCGCCCCGGCCCCTTGCAGGAGGGCAGCCGCCAGCGGCGCCGGGCCGAGCGCAGCCTGGGGCGGCGGCGGCACGGGCCGCTCCCGGCGCCTCCTCACCTGGTGGCGACGGCGGCGATCGACGCCCGCCGCCCCGGAGGCAGGTCCCGGCACATCCCGCAGAAGAAGCGGAGAGAAGGGCGGCGGGAGCTGGCGGCGCCCCGAGCCCGGCTCCGCTGCCCGCCGGCGCGCAGCCCCTTCAGCGACACCAGCCCGCCGCCATTACCGGCCAACGACTGACGCGGAGCGGCAGCGGCGGCGAGAGCGGCGGCGCGGGGCAGGGCGGGAGCGTCCGTCCAAGTCTCGCGAGAACCGGCCCGCCACCGACCTTTCCAACATGGCAGCGGCCCGCCGCCTCCCTTCCCCGCCGCCTCATCCCCGCCGGCGGCCATGTTGGGTGCGGCGAGGCCTCTCTCCCCGAGCGCCTCAGCCGGCTGGCGCGCTTCTTCCCCGCGCCGCATCCGCCAGCAGCCCGGCGGCGGAGCCCCGCAACCCGCCTACCTTGCTGAAGCCGAGGCCGGGCTGAGGAGCGCAGCCCGGGCGGCGGGAAGGGCTGAGGGCGGCGCCGGCCGAGCGCAGCTTTCATGGTGGCCGGGAAACCCACGCAACGGCGCGCCTGGCCCCGGGTGAGGCGGCCGGCGGCGGCTCCAGGCCCCGGGGCGGGGGCGGCCAGGGCCTCCCGCCGGGCCTCCTGTCACCCCAGGGGCCGGGGAGGTTCCAGTCCTCACACTTCTCTGGGCGCCAGACCCTCCCCCGGCCTCAGTAAAAACATCATTTTCCACTTTTTCCTCAAAGCTTTCTTCCCCCCCCCCACCCTCCGGGTTGTGCAGGCTTGACTTGTCGGGTCAGTCCACATGCAAATCGTGTCAAAATAAAGAGCTGCGGCACAGCTCTCGGTTTTGATGCAAGAACAGGACTTCGCAATGTTTATTAAACGGCGGCTGCAGAGCAGTGCCAGCGCTGATGCTGGCATTCCTAAAGCAGCTCCAGTCGAAACTAGGGCACCACTTTTTAGTCATTTGTATTCATAGCTAAGTCATCTTTATAATTTTTTTTTTATTATTTTTCAAAATGAAAGCAGCTCTGATTACAGTCTCCCAGTTGCCAAATTTGAGTTCAAATGAACAACATTTGCAAAACTTCACAGAGATGACTGACTACCCCCGGCTTAATTTCACTTTTAACAGTCATTATAAACCCG
Organism: Larus michahellis; assembly: GCF_964199755.1. Classification (NCBI taxonomy): domain Eukaryota; kingdom Metazoa; phylum Chordata; class Aves; order Charadriiformes; family Laridae; genus Larus; species Larus michahellis. The sequence continues at coordinate 23,843,134 of NC_133903.1, read as the reverse complement.
GAAGAGTTTTTGTTAGTATATTATCTTCTATTGCATAGATTCCACCCCAAAGATGCATTAAAACCACCCACGTTTCAAAAAATAGGTCTAAGATGTTATCCAGCTATAACAAGATTATTTCCACTGAAGAAGGAAACTTATTAGAATAGTAAAACAGAAATTCTTCCTACAGTTATTTTGGGAATGTCTCCTTCAGGGCTTGTCTACAACTTCACCAGAGTCTGGTTTTCAGTCATTAGTACGATTGTTTGACTACAGATGCCAAATTTCTTGGGGGAGCACGGGGGCAGAGAGTTACCAACCCCACCACTAAAGGTTCACTAAAACTGCTGGAGCTTTTTTTTTTTGGCTTTTTTTTTCTTAATCAAAAAGGACTAAAATATTTTTGCGTGGCCTCTCTTCTTGTGAATGGTCAACATTTTGCATACAAATTATTCCAATATGGGAACACCACACAAAAACACCCTAAACACTGAGACCTTCACAGCTGGGAAGCTTAGGCAACACAGAACTTAATCATGTCACAATTACAGGATACCCATCTAACCTTAATTTGGCTCTTTTACATACACAGACTAATTACAGAGTATATTTTCCAGCGTAAGTATACTTCCTTTGAAACAAGAGGTAAGCTTGAGATGTTAGTGGTTAAACTTTTGAAAATGATTTTGTTAGGCCAGGTGAGCGGAAAAAAAAAAAATAAATATGTGAACACCGAAAGATGAGCACAGCTCCAGTGGGAAAAAGTGGTAAGTAGTGCCTAATTCCCGCCTGAGTCCTCAGAGGGCAAACCTGCTCCTCCCAAATGCAGAAGACTAAATAATAATAATGACAAATTCAGTCAATGAAAACAGTATTACTACAGTGTATGGGATCCCTGATCACAGACTGGGGCAAATTAAATTATTACATTCCCTGTCATCACCTAGTGTTTGCTTAAATTTACTGCTTAATATTGCTGGATCGGCAGCCTATTTACATTATTCAGCACTTTTGTAATGCAATACCTCTTTAATTATGCTTTTAAACATAGTTGCTCTTTTCTGCTTGGAAGCAGTTAATCTAGTTTCATGCTCCTCCTTTTCATCTTCACGCAAATAAGGCATCACATTAGGATTTTCTCAAACATGAAAATCATTTGTTGTCAGTCAGTCAAATAAAATTAAAAGGCAAATGTTTGTCTACTGCTTTTGCTTCTACATGCCTTTATTTATTCTCTGTATCTGTCAGTGGAACTTAATTGTAAAACTTTTGATTACTTTTTCAAAGATTCCCTACCAATGGGCATAAAGCTCTGACAGGCAAACATCCCACAAAAAGAGAAGAGAGAAAGACATTCTTATGGGTAATCCAATCATCTTGTGAAATTCTCTAACAGTAGAAATAAAGAAACTGTTTACCTGCAAACAGCCACAGCTGAAAGAAAAGGAAGAACTGAACGCACTCCAGTTTGATGAACTGCTCACTAAACTGCGAAGCAACGGAGAAAACCGCAGCAAGCACTTCCCATGCACTGAAAGTGGTGGATGGAGACAGATAGTAAGTTAAAAGTAAAAGAGCCCCAATCTCATCTTACACTAACTTGGTTATTGCAGCTTTAAGAGAGAGCTTTGGAAAGTTTTCCACTCCGTACTACTCTTGCATACCCCTTCTAAAATTAGAAAGGGGCAGCTGGCTATTGCAGCCAAAAGATCGGCTCGAGCCCCCCAGACTCCCTCCCCCCTTTCCTTGACTGACGTGGCTCCCAAGAGCCACGGAGGAATTTGGGGAAGGGTGCTTCCACCTGTTGGACATGGAATGAGGTTGTCCAGGCATTCAATTATAAATCCAACTGTCAGGAGCTGACAATAAAACAGGACACAGGACAGCTGTGAGGACTACAGGACGCCCCCCCCCTCCTTCTACGTACTCCTACGATTTTGCAGTTTGTCTTACAGCAGAAACAATGCATGAAAAATTGTTCTCTGCATGGTTTGGGCTTACAAAATAAAGGGATCACTTCAGATTTGTTCTCATGGTTTGCCAGCTGTGCTACAGGGCCTTAGCACAGAATCTGGCAAGTTGTTCACACCTCCAAAACCAGGTTTTTTCCTAAATACAGCATGCTGGCGATTGCACACACAGATGGTGTGTATAGCTGCATCCTGTACAGCAAATACTTTTATGCCTACCTTAACACTGAGCTCACCTTGCCGTTTGCATTCAGTTTGAAATGGATCAATTATTAGTTCAAAACATTTTTCAAAAAAAAAAAGGATATGAAAACCATGACTTTTTTTTTTTTTTTTTAAGTTGTGGAAAATGAGCAAATGCTTTTGTTGTTTTGAAAAAAATGGGGGGAAAAATTAGTCCTTTTAACCAACCTGCTTAGCATGCTCAAAAGTCCACTGCTCAGTGCAACGTGACTCAGAGCAGGGTGAGAGACACACGGTAACAACAGATGGGGCCAGGCATTGTCCTAGGTCCCTTTTACAACATCCACTGCTGAAGGCAACACGGGTATCGCCATCCTCCAGGTGCACAAAGGCACAGCAGGAGTAACAGAAGAGGGGCCACACTCCATCTTCTGCATGGGCTGGCTACCTGCAAGGGGGCTCTCGCCTGCTGCGGGTGTCTGCTTGCAACCCAAGGAGAGTTTGACTCTGTTTTCCAGCCCAGTTTGCAGAATACTGGAAATTTTGTCTGCAAATTGGTGCGTAGCAGATTCTGCTGCCCAAAGATCGCGTTCTGACCAGAGTTTGTGTGCTGTAAGCTCACAGAACAGAAAGCATCCCCTTCTCAGTCCCAAGGCCAGACCTAGTGTCTTTGCTCTATATAAGCACATTTTTGCTGTCACAGACTATTTAATTTGCTGAGTTGCTGACAGTTAGGGACAGTTCAACTTCAGAAGTGAGATTTCTCTAGAAGAAGCCAAAGTATTTTACAGTTTGGAAAACATCAAATGGCTACACTTGCTGCAGGCAATGAAGTAATTATACAAGGAGGATAGTAATCAGCTGCCTTTGAGCAACACAGACAGACATTACTCTTCACCTCTGGCTGAGGAGGAGTTACTTAATGAGATCTGCATTATGTACCTGGGGATATTTATTGAGAAACTTTTATAACTTTTAAGGACAAAGCCACAAACAGCTACAAAAAGGACTACTTCTTCAACAGTAATTCAACAGTCTTCTAATCCCAAGCCTTCCCTTTCCTCTAGAAGGAGCTACTGTGTACAGCATCTTGCTTTTGATTTATTTTTCCAGGCTAAGCAGGACACCATGTATTTGGAAATACACCTCGCTCTCCCTACAGTTAACAGCAACAACAACGAAGTGATTCTCCTTTGTCTGGCACAACATGAAGTAGAACATTAAGTCTTTAGTTTCCAGGCACCTTCCTATTTTGTCTTGAAACATATGTTCCGTTAGTTTAAGAGCATAGAATCTCATGCTTTTATGACATAACTTAAGTCTTTTTTGTGGTTGCCAATTCTGCTAAGTATATACTTTTTTTTTTTCTAAGCTAGTTTTTAATAAGAGTGTCCCTCCAGTCAGTTCACGGTGCACTGGTTTGCAACAGCAGAGGTACATGACTGTACAACTAGGAATGGAACAGGAATGAAGTCATCCCTTTTGTCAGTTGCTGACTCTTACATTAGGCTAATGAAACAAGTGAACCACATCTTATCATTAATTCCTCAGTTCTGATTTCAGCAGGAACAGTACAAGAACACCAAGTAAAAGACAGTTCAGAGCTATTAGAATTCCCTGCATTGTGCCCTGTTAAAGGAAAGCCCTGATACTGTCAAATACATGCATCTGCATCCCAGTATCTACCACCCCGCTCAAGTTTCTTGAAGGTTCCAAATTTTGCAAAAGGTTGTATTTTAGGCATCTATATTTGGTCAAAGGTAAAAAAGAAACAATCTTAAATATGTAAAAAAAGTCTGACCACTTAAAATTCAACGGACAAATCTTAAAGCAGCTTATAAAACAAACAAGTAAATTTATTTTTAACGATTACTAAAATAGTTTACATAATATACAAACAGATATGCTATCAAGACACACTTGGAAATAGGTCACAGTTGGTTTTTTTTAAAAAAATATTTGTCCAGTGAAATGTCCAAAATGTAAATGCCATCTTTTCCTTCCTGAGCTATTCTTAAACATCCAAAACAGCAGCACTTCCATGTCTTTTCACTGTTTATATTTCTTCTCATTAAAATAAAAAGCACTATCCATCGCTGCCTCTCAGTGGTTAGAACAAATCCACCTCTGGTTTAAGCGACCACAGCTTTGCGTGTCTCAAACTGTGTTCTTTTATATGCTTAAGATGATTTTGGTTCATTCCACGTAACACCCCAAACCTTTGCTGGCACAAAGAAGCCAGAAACTCCAGCACCTCAACAGTTTTTCCTGGGTAAGAAGGACTTTTTGCAACAGGACAGCTCAAGGGGCTTGTGAATAAAGGATGGGTCCAAGAGCCATTAATCTCTCAGCTGTTACAAGAAAATGTCCTATTAATTTGAGAGCAGTCTTCACGCGTTCCTTCATACTCAATAAAACCAAATGCACACGGACCAATAGTTCAAGAGCATACACCAACAGCAATGACATGGAAGTGCGGCAATTCTCTTTTTTTTTTTTTAATGCAAAATAGTTACAATTGAAACAAGTACGTGTTTCTAGTCTGGTGTGAGGGACTGGTGTGAGGGATTCTTGGCATGAGGCACTCTTAAAAATGTACTTTAAAAACATGCATTGCTAATCTGTTCTTCACTAGAAGCTTATACAGCAAGCAGCAGGTTATATGCAGACACATGAAGAAAGGTTCTTTTTCTAGGATACCAAGTACCACAAATAAATAAATTCTCTTGATGCAAAAATAATTATCTTATTAAAATGAGAAATAACCTATGTCTTCCTAAACTTTTGTTTGGAAAGAAGCTGTAACAGATTTTTAGTACACACATGACTGACATTTTATCAATTCCCCCTCCAAATTTTAAGACTTGCAGAACTTTGACAAAGAGCAGAGAATTCCTGGAAGCAGTGAGGCAAAGAGGTGCTGAGGGATTATTTAACTGACGTCAGTACTACTAACATGAAGCAATCCTTCATACCTCAGCTTTTCTCACTTTCCAGAACTGTTTGGGGCAGTATCATTTAAGGAAGAAATGCTTGCTGAAAGGTTCTCTACAAGTCTCACAAATCTTTCAAGCAATTTTGCCATTTCTAGAAGTCACCAGAGACAGCTGACATCTATGTTGTGATCGAATAGATCAAGAAAATGCTTGTGCTTAGACTCACATCACTTTATCATCATTTTCAGTTTATGATTTTTCTTACGTTAGAAGAAAAAAGTAAGCAACGCTGGCAGATGAAGGTGATGTTTTTGCATCCTATTACCTTGTCAAACACGATACCAGCTTTATACACCACCAGAAAAGGTTCCTCATAGCAAAGCCAATAGGGAACCAAGACAGCTTCGGAAGCCGATGAGTGGTTCTGCACCAGTGGGCACTTACTTCCAGCTGCAGGACACCAATCCTGAGTAAGTCACTGAACACAACTTACCAACAACCAGCAAGTTCTGCAGTTGATTTAGAGAAGTCCCAGTTACTTTACCAGAAACGACCCTGCCAGTTCGTGGAATTTCTTTGCACAGAAAGGACTGTATGCTTCCTGAGCTCAGCAGTGACAGTGAGTTCTTCCCTGTTCAGCCATTGCAACATAAGTTTTCTGTCTTCCTCCTTTCCTGAGTCCTCTCCAGTAACTTTTATGCGCATCCCTCCACAGGAAGGCCCTTTTCAGGCCAAACAGGCAACACAAGATGAGATATACGGCTCCACAGTCCACTCAGCTTATCTGTGTCCATGCTATTATAAGAACTAGGAACATCTGATCTGGTAAACTTCGCCCAGAGGAAATCCCGGACTTTCTCCTCAACTTCTTGCAAGGTGAGGCTCTTTCTCAGCGACTGCTCATCCAGGAGAACTGTCAGCAGGAGAACCACATCCTTAAATGCTGCATTTTCGTGGTCACAGTACTTGTAAAAGATTAAGGTGGAGCCTGCAGGCAGTAACTCAAATCGATGCACCACTGCCACCTTCTTCCCTTCTTTGAACCCAGAGCTGAGCTCATCATCTACCTCCAGCTTGACAGCATCACTATCCAATATGGCTTTGTCTGCCCCATTAATTTTGATTGTAGTAGCATTCTGGGAGAAGGCAAAAGCATCGGCAATCTCATTACTTAGGCATCTCAGCGCTTTCTCAGCTTCTTGGCCAGCTGTGAACAGTAAGATGGCCGGCTCCAAATGCAGATGGGAAGCATTAAGATGTTTTTCAAGGAACACGTGGGTTCTTTTCCACAGATTGGGGTCCTGACTTTGGTAAGTATTTCTTAGTTTCTTCATCCGGGACCGAAATGCTTGCAGAATTTGAGTATCTTTACTTGACAAAGTTGCATCCAGAAGACTGGGGATTCCACTCCACAGGACATAAGCCAATAAGATACTAATTAACAGACCGAGTAACAAAGTCCAGATCTTGCAAAATCCTCTCTTAGATTTGCTCCTCCTTTCTATAGAGGATGGTAAACAGGAAGAAAACAATGTTTTAAAAGGAATGAGAAGTCAACAAGGACTTAGACAAGGAAAATAACAGGAAACAGCAGAATTCAATGAACTCATCCCATTCTCAAGCTACTGGTACAGTAGATGAAGAGCATAAAAAACACATCCTAGTTAAAAAACAAACAAAAAAAAAACCAAAAACACAACAAACTGAACTTCTTTAGCAACTTAGTGAAGTAACAGCATTAAAAAAAAAGGACATTTTTACACGACAGTTTGACTAAGAAACTGGACATTCTTCTGAAAAAGGATCTCTATTTAATCAAATGAAAATAACAGCTTAAAACAGTTCTAAAAAAGGTCAAGTTTTTTCCTACATTGAGGCTCTGCAGAAAAAGACATATACAAAACCTGGCATCACCAGAATGGTTTCTGTGTTATTTCTCCTCCCTGTCCCCATAAGGATAAAATAGTTTCTGCAGCAGTATTTGCATCTCAAACACTGGTGATAAACACTATCAGAAAACGTTTGCGATCTTTGGGAGTCAGCTTCACAAAGAGTACACACAGCAAGCAGTGCACAGGAATCATATAGAATATCAGATATTTTGATTTGGTTTTGCATTTGAACAGTTAAATTAACACTTTTTGGACCTACTACAAGCATAAGGCTCAATTCAGTTTCCCAGTAAGATTAGTGACAATATATACCAGCCTCCCTGAAAACAGGAAAGAACTGTACACCTTGTGCTACTTTTTTATATCCTAACTTTTATCAGGACAGCAACAACACAACTGTTAAATAAGAATACCACTAGGCCTGCCTCAGTGGCAGCAAATCTTCTAAACACTACAGATGGAAGACCTTAAATTCATGTGGAAATGTTACCTATTATACAAGACACTTCCTTCCTTAGTGCTGAAAACACATGCTCTAGCAAGCAAGTCATCCGTTCTGGCAAGGACCCTCAGTTTAACACCAGCTACCAGGAAATCTAATACTTGGACAGGCATGAAAATGGTTAAATGTAACACATGCATGAAATAGAAGTGAAAGCAGAAGTCTTATTTTTGGCCAAAGGCTGTGACTGCTTCCCTGTTATCAGTGTGCACTGCTTCCCTAGTCAGTGTGCACTAGCAGCCCAGAAAGCCAATCATATCCTGGGCTGCATCGGGAAAAGCATGGCCAGGAGGTCGAGAGAGGCGATTCTCCCCCTCTACTCCACTCTCGTGAGACCCCACCTGGAGTACTGCATCCAACTCTGGAGCACCTACTACAAGAGAGATATGGACGTGCTGCAACGTGTCCAGAGAAGGGCCACGAGGACGATCAGAGGGCTGGAGCACCTCTCCTGTGAGGACAGAGAGAGTTGGGGTTGTTCAGTCTGGAGAAAAGAAGGCTCTGAGGAGACCTTATAGTGGCCTACCAGTATCTTAAGGGGGCCTACAAGAAAGCTGGTGAGGGACTTTTTAGGACGTCGGGTAATGGTAGGACTAGAGAGAATGGATTAAAACTAGAGATGGGACGATTCAGACTGGGCGTTAGGAAGAAGTTCTTCACCATGAGGGTGGTAAGACACTGGAACAGGTCGCCCAGAGAGGTAGTGGAAGCCCCATCCCTGGAAGTGTTCAAGGCCAGGCTGGACGGGGCTCTAAGCAACCTGATCTAGCGGGAGGTGTCCCTGCCCAGGGCAGGGGGGTTGGAACTAGATGATCTTTAAGGTCCCTTCCAACCCTAACAGTTCTACAATTCTATACTGGACTGATCTTGAAATTTGCTTCTGCCTGTTAAGAGATTAAGAAGGGAACATGAGAAAAATACTAAGACAACCATTTTAACTAATCTTCCAGTGAGGAATTTAGCAGGTAGTTGAAATCGCCAAGCCATGTTATTTTCAACTAAAAGCTATTCTTAGTCATGCTTTTACATACAAAATTCTACAAAGCTTAACAAAGCACCTTTGTATAACACCTTGTGGAAGCGAACGCAGTCCTGCTAAGTAGGAGCAAAGGCGAGGCTGTGACCTCATCCCGGGTAGGGCTGTATCAAGTATGGGACTTTCTGTTCTTTTCTGCATCATTTGCACTCCTGTGCTCAAGCAAGGCTAGTCTTGAACAAGGAAAATTACACATTCACCACTATTACTATCCTATGGAGTCCCACTCAACTGGAAAACTACATGTTCACCGCTATTACTATCTGGAGAAGTCCCGTTCAACTGGCAGACAAACTCTCCATCTACACTATTTGCCCAATGTCAGTTCTTAAGCTGTCTTGACAATCCTGCATAAAAAGCACAAGTCTCCAGCCTATCACAAATCACCCCTGAAGATTTTTAACTCTTGAAAAAGTTTCGCAAATAAAAACGGAGGCATTTCGAGAACGAGATGACAAAATGGCAGAGATGTAACAACCTGTTATTTTCTGCATAAGTATCCCATATCCCAACTAAGTTTCCTGGTTTTGCTCAAGAATTTGAGGGACAGAAAAATGAAAGTTCAATTAACAGGCATTTTAGAAAAACAACATAATGCAAAATATAAGTAGCAAAAGCAATGCAATGTGTTAAAGGCATAGTCTCATATCCCCTCTTCGTCTAGCTCAGGTCAGAGGCCTGCTTCTTCAGCAGTCAATTTCTGGGATGAATTGTGCTTTTAAAGCAAAATGCAAGCTTTCAACTTCAAAATATACTTATGGTCTATTTATTTAAATGGGCTCAGACAGCAAAGTACAAAAGACATTATCCATAAAAAAGTGTTATGAAAAACTTTACCAAGAGACCAGTATGAATATATACAGTGCAATTATTGGTCAGCACGTTTTCTGCATGTAGTCAGTTAATTAAAAAGGCACGAGAATTTCTGGCTCCTTGTGAACTACAGCAACTGGTTCAAAGCTGAAGGCTCTTCGAGAATATATAATCAAATTAGGATAGTGTCAATGACACCATTGAGAATAAATTGAACAAACACACGGTAGTTATTTCAAGAACACTAAAATAAATTCTATAACCTTGTTTCTGGATGAATGTAATCGCAGAAGGTGCTAAAAGTAGCTCTGATTTAAGCCAGAGCTTAACTGGCTTAATGAGCTACACTATTCTGTAATTTCAACCCCCCACCCCGACAGGGCACAGACATGGAGATTGTAATTGGCTAAGCTTATATAAGTCTTCTAAGAGTTAACAGATCAAAATCACCTCAGTTCTGTAACATTTCACAACGTAGCCCTGTTTGCAGAGACTAGGTTTCATATTTAGGAGACAGCTGTGATTCATACCATAAAGGAAAAAAATATTTCAATTAACAGTCTAAAACCAGATCCTATCCTACCTGAGAATCTTGCCTTATTTACAACACAAACTGCACGAAGGCCAAGCAAATTATTTGTCTTGCCTAACTCAAAAGGCGTAACTTCTGCAGACACCTTAAAGCTTTCAGTGTTTCAAGTGATTTTCCAAAGTTCTTCACCCAACACACAACTGGTGACTCCTGCAGGACCTATTATGCCTGGCACAGGAAAGAAAAAATACCAGACTAGCGAGAACTCCCTGCATCAATTCATTTTTCAAAGGCGTTTCACAAACGAGCAGCTCCCACAAGACGAGCTTCTCTTCCAGAAGGCACTGTGGGTTTCAAAAAGACCCCAAACAACCCGCCCCGGGTTCTCCAAATTCAATTCTGATCTAGAAGACTTTATTTATTTATACCTGTTCAGGATAGAAACAAGCGCTGAGACATTAAGAATGGAAGGCTACTAAGAATTCAGAACATTTGTTTTTCCTTCTTGTTTCAAGTAGTCTTCCAAGAGGGAAAAAAAAAAAAATCCAAACCAACAAATCCACAAAAACAACCAAAGATAAGAATGTGATACACAATGAACTGGTCATTGGATAAACAGACTGGAGTTTTCCAGCAAAGAAAAATGCTGCTGCTCTCCAGGAGTCTAGGACAACTAATTTAATCATAGCAGGCCACCGTTACTCAGGGAAAGGCTAGAAGGGAAGGTGATGTGTACAAACTAATCTAAGATTCACTGCTACCAATAGGTGAAGGTTTTGGTTTTTGTTCCGTTCCTCAGCTCACCCCCACAATGCCACCAGCACACACTCTGCACTTACGAATCATCCCATGAGTCAACTTCATTTCCTGACCCAGAAGAACATTAAAAAAAAAAAAAAAAAAACACAACAAAAAACCAGTGGGTCATTTTCTGTGGTCAGCGAGTGGAATAACCTCATGGAAGGGCTCTGGCATGCGCTGCCTTCTCCGGCTTCCATTCAGATCTGCCTCCTGAGTCCCTTCCCACCTTCCCAGACAGAGTGTCCCAGGGCACAAGAAAAACCATAAGCAGAGGAAAGAATTCTGCGCTTTTCACCTAATTACAGGGAAAGACTAGGTATCTATTTTTTTTTTTTACTTACTCTGTGGTGTAATTGTATGATGCTCTTGATTTTTCTCTAGGAAGTCAGCCTTTCTTTCTGAAACCAATGCACAAGTGAAAGAACTTGGTTACCACATCAGGGGTCAGAATAAGACAGACAAGCCATACATGCTTTTAGCTCTTTCTATGAAATCTTCAAAGGTTATTAGGGAAGGAGTATATGCTGTACTGCCAAACCAAGCCTGCGCCATATGACAGCCTCTTGGACCCCTCTGTAGATGGAGAAATAGATTGTTGTCTACCAGAAAGAGCTTAATTTTGCCCTTCACCCTGCTTTTCCCAATATCACACAAAATTGTCCTTCCTGTTTTTCCTATTGTGTCAGTTTGCGCTCACAATTGCTTTCAGTGCTCTCCCATAAACACTGTGTGAGTACTGACCAAATGAACGCAAGCCACTACCCACCTCACACACTGACCGGTTACCAGCTCTCCTAAAAACCTCCCTTACGTAGTGTATCTATTTGGAGGTATTCAACCCATCTGTAGTAATATAACTACCTTCTGCTGGACTAAAAAGTATCCCCTATTTTCTTCCTCATTGTGTTTCTTTATTGCTTCTGTAACACACATCGAGAAAAATCTCTTGAGCAACGAACAGAAAAAGTGCTCCCTCACTTTGAAATCACTTGGTTTAGTCAGCTTCCCCCTGCTAATGTCAAAAGTAACTCATCTTTTTCAAAAAAGAACAGTTTTGTTTTGCTTTACCTGAAGCAATTAAAGATCCACTCTCACAACAGTTTTTAAAGGAGGTACGATATTAGTTACCTTTTTGTTTTGCCTTCCATAAAAGAAAAAAAAAAAAAAAAAGAGATGGGTATGTATTTATCAAAGTTTAAAACTGCTCTTTCTTAACTTTAAGGTTTTACACCCAAACAGATGACTGTCATACTACAATCAGTTTTCCCTGAAATTTTTATTTTAATTTTTTTTTATAAAAATTTCTTCATCCAGTCAGGTTCCAACTCAACAACTTCCTGTTTTGTAACAGAACTGAAAGAATGTCATTTTAGCGCATTTAAGCAATCATTTGTTACATCACAGAAGAGGTACTGATAAGACTGGTGTTGTTACCTTTTAACTGTTACATCACAGAAGAGGTACTGATAAGACTGGTGTTGTTACCTTTTAACGGTGTATGAATGTTTGGTCGATGGCCTGAGGGTTTCTCGGGTTCATTACTGTCGTAAGCTTTTTCCTTTATTGGATTCTCTTGAAGAAAGTTAATTGAAGAACTGCCTGTCAGGAGGCAAAAAAGAAAAAAAATAAGAGAGAAAGAGAGGATTTCTATCACAAAACTGAAGGACCAAGACGGTTTCAGAACATACATGATCTAAATCAGTGATTTTCCCAAGACATCACAACTTTCTTAAAATTAACCAAAAGCAACTAAGACTCGAAAAGCTTATGGTAAATTTGAGTTCACTATAAATATAACTGTGTACACCACCACACACTTTTTTTTTTAATTTATATTTTATTTTTAGGAGTCCTTGGCTTAAAAACACTTGGAAAAAAACCCAAAAACCAGACATCAAGACACCAAATGCTAAAAGCCAAGAAATGCCTTACACTAAAGGGATTCGGTGTGAACTAGTGAATACACAAGCATGGGAGCAAAGAGAATTCTTCCCACAGCTTTGGGCACACAACTTACAAACAATAATTGTGCTGTCTTCCACAGCATTAGGCAGAGGGGAAAAGAGAGAGAAGCAAATATAGAACCCTTTTTATGTAGTCCAAGACATCCTCTAGTTGGGTCTCTTTCTCTCTCTAATTAACCATAATGGCAATCTAGGGCACCTATGCTCCTAATTTACTTCCCTCAGGCAGCTGGGAAGAACCTAAACCAGCAACTTTAGATTGTTTGCCAAATTACACAGCCATTCAGGCACTGAAACCCAACTTAGTTAATATTACTACGTTTAAGGAATGAAGCCCTGTTAAGGTGACAGGAGTCACAGAGCAAAGGTCAGGGCTGGAAAGCCAGTCAGAAGCAGAACACCGGGAGAAGAGGTTTGAAAGGATAAAGTGCAACCACACAGTGGCCCGGATTCAAGCAGGGAGGGGGGGGAGTTCAGGTATGGAATGAAAGCTGTAGTACAGCTGTGGAACAGAGACTATAACACAGCAATCAAGCTGAATGGCACGAGCAGATGAAACAGCAAAGGGAAGAATACAACTGATAGAACTTTTTCTCTGTAACATTCACACCGGGCCCTTTTATTCTTTTAACAGTACTGGGTTCTAGCAGGGTTTAATGTGTTTCTACGGCTCTTTTACCGTACACGTGAGGGCAACACACAGCTTGCCATCTAGTGTTTATTAATTTTACTTCAAGAAAAAACATAGCCTTTTTCTAATGTGTTATGGCAACTTTAGCATGCCAGTGCACGTGAAGCATACAAAAGAGGGTGAAAAAAAAAAAGCCAAACACAAACACAGGAGAAAACTGTAAGTTTTAAACTAAGACATTAAGTCACAGGTACAGCAGTAAAGTATTTGCGCATAGTGAGTGGTATATTGTATTTTCAAAACCATCTCAAAAAGCTCAAGTGACTGACTTCCCACCAAGCTAAAAATGAAAATACTCAAATTACTTGATCTTCAAGAATGCCAAACAACATACCCATAATATTTCACTATGTACTGAGGTTTTGCAAGGAAAACCTCACTAGCAGCAGTGGCTAGTAATCACAAGACCCAGAAAGATCTACGAATCTAAAGAGGGCTACTCATGCAGTCCACACTTTTTAATTCCTCTCCTTTTCTTTGCATTGATCAGTACTCTCTGTCTCTCAAAGCATTTTTAAAAGTCGTTGTAAAAAAGAAAGATTTAAATATATACAACTTTATTTCTCACATGAAGACAGACTGTGAATTAGCACCTTGTGTAACAGAAAGAGTGTTAGAACAAGCAGACAGCACACATGGCATCCCCTACAGAGAAAAGTGAACTCCCCCTTTATGAAGTTTAACTTTCCTAGAAATATATATAAATTCCAGTTCAGACACGCCTGTTCTTTCCTTACAAGGCCTTAAGCATCCTACCCAAAGGATCATTCCTTCCTCCCAGGCAGCTAGTGAGGATTTTCCAATCCACCTCAAATCTACTGGCCAGCCACCTATTGCACAGTCACCTGCCAAGAGAGAGTGATCTTCTTACTATCCTCATTTCGTACACCAGTTTAATCTACGGGATTAGAAATCTAAAGGTTCACAAAATACAGGTTTATAAACCAAAATATAAAGCCACTATTTTAACATAGTAGAACTTGTTCTTTTAAGTCTAGTACGTATCTACCCCTGTGGGTTCAATCTTTTTTCGACAGAGATAAGCCTGCAACGTTCCACAGCAACTACAGCCACCACAAACTTGAGTGCCAAAACCACCTAGTGCCTGCAATTAAGCCACACAGTCATACACTCTACTATTTTAAGACAACTTCAACAGAGATTGCTAACACATATCTTTAGCTCATTGATGTAGGAGACGCCTGATTCGAGGCAGGGTTTGTAGACTCTTAAAGCTTTTTAAGTCTAGAAGCAAGTTTCCTAATCTATATTTAAAACCCCAAAGCAGAAGCCAGGAACCAGTTTCTCCAGTTGTGGTCTTGCTTTCGTTCTGCTCTCAGGGAAGCATGACAACTACGTCCTTATAAAAATCCACCCTGCTCGTCCCGCTGCCTCACAGACCTTGCGTTCCCTAAACTCTGCAGAAAAAACCCCAATACTCTATAGCTAGAAGTGGGAGGACTCTCGGGGCGGGGGGGGGAATTACTCCTTCACTTCTATATAAAGCATTAGGGTCTCTTAACGTCGTACTTTTATGCCTGTTGTGACTATAATCAAATAGCACTGTTAAGAGTTCAGTGAGGGGGGGAGGACATCTCTCCCCCCAACCTCATTTTTAGAGACATCTACATTAAAAAAACCCCACTCAGCCGTACCTCCTAAAGCAGCCCAGCCACATTCAAAATACTAAGCATGTTAGCACCCTACTAGCCATCATTTGGGAGCAACAACTTCCCACAGCTTTTTTCACAGCTAGACCTTTGTACTTTCCCGCAGAAATACCCATAACCTCTCTCATCCTCCCTCAAGATAAGGTTTTTTCCACACCTACTGGAAATTCTGCTTCTGAAGCATAATATTGGCAGCCCTTTTTAAGGGCGATGCCACATAATTAGAGCCATTCACTGGAGCTGTAAAAAGAGCTTGGTGACAGCCCTGTCACAAGAATACAAAGGGGAATGGAGAATAGTCCTAGGCTAGCCCAACTCATCCATCTGAGAATTGCCACATACCAACAGATACAGTCCAACTCAAAACAGACTAAAAGGGAAGGAAATACAATTTGTTTGCAGTTTTCTGGTGGAATGACAGGCTGAAGCCACGTGACGGCACTACACAAAGTTAGCACCTCTCCAAAGTTTTGAGAGGGACGCAGTTTTCATCAACTAAAGAAACAAGAAGGTGCCGCACAGAGCTAACACAACACTGCCCGACAGCAAGCCCCAAGGCTGCTCGCCGTCCGGAGCACAGCCTTACAGCGATCCGTTTTTGCAGCTCAAGATGCTTTATTTAAATTCAGCCTTTAAAAAAAAAAAAGCAGTGTTAGGAAAATCAGTCAGTCCCCATTTTAACACTGTGACAAAATACTATTCCAAGTGATCCACCAGGTAAAACAGTCACCTAAGGGCTTTGGCGCGCTCTACATGCACTGATCCTTTTGGAAGGCGGAGAAGTGCTCCCTGGCTTTTACGTATGGAATAAAGGCGGCAGCGGGATTTCCTCACCTGTACAGAAGAGCCATGCTAACACCTGCAAAGGAGCTAAGCCCCAATAAACTCCATATTCCTCAGGTCTTGTGCATTTCAGCACACACTGTAACCTCTCTGAGTCACAACCTACCTGACGCTCTACACGCTTTTATAGGGGGTCGGGTCAAGGAGTCTGGATTCCCAAAGGGATGCTCCTCTCCTGAAACGAGAAACAGGTGAGAAACAGGCCGGGCAGCTCCGCTCAAGCCCACCAGACTCTAGCCCGACAGCCTTCCAGAGTGCCTAACATCCCCTTTCAGGCTCCCTGGGACACCCCAGCGTTTCCAGCGGGGCTGTCCCGGAGGGTCCCTCTCGGGCTGCCCCTGCCTCCCTGCCCAGCAGGCAGGGCGGCCGCGGGGGAGGAGAAGGCCAGCCCGCCCGCCCCACTTCGCGCCGCCCCACCGCTCCCTCAACCACAAGATCCACCGCGGGGCGCTGCCCGGGCCGCTCACCCTCCAGCGCCTCTCCGGGGCCGGGCTCGGCCGTGGCCTCCGCCTCGGCCTCCTCCTCCCGCGCCGCCGCCGCCGCCAACCGGGGGCTCTTCCGCCTGCGCTTCAGCTCGGTGGCGTCAGGCGGAGCCTGCCCGTCGCTCCCCCCCACCATCCTGCCCGCTGCTGCTGCTGCTCCTGCCGCTGCCGCCCCGCCGAGGCGCCGCAACCGCCGCCGCCGCCGCCCCCTGCCCCGACCGGCCCCGGCCGACGCCTCCTCTCCGCGCCGCTCGGGACTGAAGCTGCCGCCTTCCCGCGGCGGGGGCGGCTCCGCGAACCTCACTTCCCGCCGGCCCCGCCGCGGGGCGGGATCAGCACCCGCCGCTTCCGCTGCCTGCGCGCGGAGGGGGCGCCGCGGCGTCACGTGGTACAGCGGGAGGCCCGCCATGGCCCGCGCGCCCCGCCGTTGCCCCGCGCGCGCCCCGCCGCCCCACCACCGCCCCCCCTTCCCCCGCCCGCCGCCCCGCTGAGGGAGCGGGGCCGCCACCGCCTGAGCCAGCCGCCGCCGCGCTGCTTCCCGGCCGGAGGAAGCCGAGGGAGGTCCGGGAGCGATCGTCCCGCCGCCCGGCTGCGCCGAGGCTGCCCTCCAGTGAAAAAAATGAGGGAGCGCCCGGCGCGCCCAGCCGCCCCTTCGGCCGCGGCCTCCCCCAGCTCGGCGGGGCCCCCGCGAGGGCGGCCCCTGAGGGGAGGCCGGACCCGGCGAGCCCTCCGGGCGGGCCTCGGCCCGGTGCCGCGCTCAGGCGGGGCGGCCGGCCGGCCGGGGCAGGGAGAGATGCCGCGGCCGGCTGTTTCGCCTTCCCCTACCTGAGGGGCAGAGGTGGGCAGGGAGGACCTTGGGCAGCCGGCGGGGACCCCTGAGCCGGAGAACCCCCGAGTTCTCTACCTCAGTGGTCGAAGGAGTGCTGGGTGCTCCGAGCAACAAGTGCCCGCGCTGTACAGTTGCTGATTACTATAGCAGGATACACGAGGGTTGCGTTTGAAACTACCACGCACTTGCCTGTGCCTAGTTTTCCTGTCTTTTGACAGCGGACAGACATTTTCTGTCACCTCTGCATAGATGCTTACAAGGGCAGGTAAGCCCAGGGCTTACCAATTTAGGACCAGTTTGGAAACACGTTGCTAAGCAAGCAGAGGCACTTCTACAAATTCTGAGGGATTTCTGCATACTGAAGAAGACAGGATTGAGGAAGAGGACACTGGCATCTGTAATGGCAGTATCTTAATCTACAATTCTCGGGAATACGTATGCCCACATTTGTGATGGTATTTGTTTTGCAGGGTTGTGAATGGAGTAGGGGGATGTGTGTGTGTGTGTGGGAAGTGCCATTCAGTCTTCAGTCCTGGAACTGTCTCCTGTGTACATATATTTAAAAATAAAAATTATTTTGATGCTATACTAGCACACCATAAGTGTTCAAATTTCATCCAGAAGCAAGTGAATATTTGTGAGATAAATTATACATTCCTCCTCTTGTACCAGCAACAGAGTAAAACACTGCCATTCTTTTAAGATGTAAAAACAGAACACAGACATTCAGCAATGTTTTCTAAAGCAAAACCAAAAGAGGATGCAACAAATCAGGAAGTTTTGAAGTACAGCTGAACGGCCAGTGCAGTTCAAGTAGGAAAAGACCTGCCAGTGACTGACTCATGATTTCTGACCAGTGGGAATGGACTAGAGCTACAAGTAGTATCGCTTTATTCAGAAGTTTCCAAAAAAAGTTGCTAGATGATTACGCTGTGTGAATATTTACATCACATGTCCTTTATAATTCACCTAGTCACTGTTGATTCTTCTGCAGATTGAGAGGAAACGTTATTCCTGTTTAAATAAAATCCTCCTTTCAAACTCGAGTTAAAAGGAGACCAGATTTGTGAAGTTACAATTCTACATCCCAGCTTGTACCTCATGACTTTGTGAATGCTAAAAGAAGAAAAGCAACGTTACACAACATCAACCTGCAATTTTGGTAACAGTTTTGTGGTGGATGACTTCATGTCGTAGACCCACTGGTGAATTCGCCTGACAAACTGCTTTTCAGTTAACAGGGTTCTCAACCCGCACGGGCTGAAGCTATCCCTGGATTTTGTCATGCACTCGCTTTTTTCACTTGCTGAGCTGGAGTTCCACCACTGGTTTCATGACACTTGTGCTTCTGTGGGAAGGGTGGTCCCTCTGCCCACTCCCCATTGCCTCCTGTGGTAAAGGGACTGGCTGGTTGTAGGGATATAAAATACTTTGATTATGAAGCCCTTGATGCCTGCAGCTCCTGTCCACTTTGGTCACCTTGGCTGTTCCTTACTTATGGCTAGAAGCAGATCAAGTCAAATGTGCCTTTGACTGGGATGTGAGATGGACGTCAACCAATAGCAGGGCCCCCAGAGAGATGTTGGTCTCTGTAGATAAGCCACTTGGACTTTTTCCTTCCAGCTTTGCCATGCTCCCAGGTTTTACAGCCTCTACTGCACCTGCTGAGAGGTTGGCCACGATAAAAGAATGTGCTGAATGGGCCAGGGAGGGAGGTGGACTCTGTCCCCTCCTGGCCACTGGCAGCAGCGTGGCTCTGCAGGTCACGGAGGAATCCACTGCCTTTCTGTGCTGCTGGAGAGAAGGTGCAATCCCGCTATTGCCACATGCGCTGTGCCCGCGCACACCTCCCACCTTCTCACCTTCCTGGTATGACCCGTGTCAGAGTGGGGGGCAGCTCCTGGAGACCTGGGGAGAGACAGAGAGGAATCAGGGCACCCTCTGGACACTCCTGCCCAGGACCTTCTGACACTCTGCCTCCATGGCCCCTGGCCAGTACGGTTTCCTGCACACAGCATAAAGGTTTCCATGTGAACCCAATGTCCTACCTGTTTTACAAGTGTCTCAAGGCCTAGTATGGGAGGATTTAGTGAACACAGTAGTCAGATCCCCCCCTTCAGCCTTCTGCTCTCCAAATTGAGGAGTCCCAGCCATTTGGTGCCTGCTACTTACCAGCACGGTTTCGGTTGCCTTTCCCCATGCTTTGTCTCAGCCATTTGCCACTGGGCTCCTCTGGGGATGTTAGTGAAAAGGCTGCAAGCTGAGTTCAAGGGGGGTTGCAGTCTCTGTGCTGCTGCTCCTTGTGCTGATGCCTTTCCCCCAGCGCGCCCTGCTCCATGCTGCCACTTCCCGTGAAACGTGTCCTGGGCAGGGGGTTATAGGGAAGGGGTTGGCATGTACATGTTCTCTGTGTGGGCGCAGCAAGGCAGATCATCATTTTTTGGAATACCATTGCCCAAATTAGGCCAGGAGCAGCTACACATGCTCTCTCTGACCTTCCCCCTGTTGCAGCCTCTGAACTACGCTGGAAGGGGAGCCCTGGGGGGGGCTTTGCATCCCTTGCCCTCTGAGCTGATGTTAAAGACACTCCATTTCACAGCCCACAGCTCCCCAGCCTCCCTGCACTCGCACAGTGTGACATTTCCAGAGTCTGGGGTTTGCTGGCTACGTGTTTGGGTTGTTTTTCTTGGGGTACATCTTCATAAATCAACTCTCAAAACAGTTCCCTCCTTGCCCTTATTTAGTTGTTGAAATCCGAAACGCTGTTACTTAATGCAGGAAGCTGCCAGTCATCCAGTTTGCCTGAAGGAAACTCTGCTCGACCGCAGAAGTACAGCCAAAGAAAGAAGGTATCATTTCCCGAATGCTCCCAAGAACCACTGCTGTTGACTGAGGAAAAGCTGTCCGCCTTTGGCGAGGCGGAAGGACAGAAAACTACACCTCCCAGCAGGCTGCCGGGCGCCCGTGGAAGGGCAGAGTTCACTGTCACGTTGACAGCGGAGGATTAAGGGTGTGCGTTGGGGGCACAGGCTGTCCCGCCACCAGCCGAGCCAAAGGGCCTCTGGGAAGGGCAAGCGGAGGGGCCAGCACTGGCCTCCTCTTGCCACCCCTCTGCTTCACTTCGCCGCCTCGATCGGCTCCAAACCTCCAAGACCGGGTAAGCGTCCGACTCTGCAAACCACTTTGTTCCTCTGACTTCCTTCTTCTGCCAGAGCGTCACTAGCGGGAACAGCACAGCGAGGGGAGGGACGAGAGCCAGGCGGCAGAGAGCAAGCAATTATACGCCCCCCCACATCTCCAAATCTTGTATTTAGCAAGAAAACTCAGCTGTAGAGACAGTGCAGGTGGGAGAAGTTGCCCCCCTATGCTAGCAGAGCTGCTGAGAAGGCCGGGCTTGAGATTTTTGTATGGAAATCCACACCAACCGCTCGCCAGCGGGGAAAGTTTCTCAGGAGAAACTTTTTCCATGCCACCTAGTTTTCCGCAGGCAGACGTTACGCTCGTGAAAGCCATCAGCTTTCTCAGATTACAACAGTGAGCCTCACTCCATCCTGCGCGGCCATCCCAAAGCGCTCTATCAGAGGGGGGAAAGTATCACTGGGGGAGTGTAGGAGAGTCAGGATGTGATTCCAGGATCACAACACTCGGCCAGGGCACCGCTCGGCCCCTCGGATGGGCGTGGGGCCGGGTGGGGGGAACACTGCTGCCCAGGGGCCAGGCAGTGTTTCTGCCAGCGACTTCGCCTTCCAGCACCACCGTCTCCCGATCCGACACACCAGAGGCAGGAATGTAAGGTGGAGCAGGCTCGTTGCTCTGTGCCGACCTGGCTGTGAGATACCAGGTGCCCGAAAGCACGCAGGGCAGCCTGCTGAGCCCCAGACGCCAGGCCTGGCATCTCAGAGCACAACCAAGTCCATCCAAGCTTATCCAGGTGAGAAACCAGTGCCTCACCCCGTTGGCTTGTCCTGAAACAACTGTGGTTTGCATTAGTCCTTGAACTGCGTGTAGCCTGCCGGGAAGCAAAAATAGCTAATAGCCCTTGGGCTGAAGGATCACAGTTATCAGGGACGTCCTTCCATTTTCACACCACCTTGGTAAGCATGGAGGGAGGAGCCTCCGCCTCCACCGTGAATCACTGCTCCTGTGTTTGTGTTTATCAGGTTTATGGGCGTTTAGTCGCAATTGCTGAGGCCAAGACGGGATGGTATCTGTGAGGGGGCTCGGTCAGGCACTTGAACAGCAGGGAGATACATCTCCCTATGACCAAAGGAGAAAGTGAAACAAAACGGTGCAGAAGCCAGGGCTTCTAGGAAGAAAGAAAATGGAAAAGAATCCAAGGGTGGATCTGTGTGGAGGTAAGTGAATCCTATGCTTACTCCATCTACTAGCAAAATCCCTTTGCAAAAGGATAAAAGGGATAAAACCAAAAAAAGATCCTATTTTCCAGGCCAAGAAAAGCAAGTTGCTATCTTTGAAGGGTGAAAGATCAACAAGTGACTTTCAGTTTTGCATTCCCATCTGCCACAGGTTTAGACTCTGTGTCCAGGATGGCAGCACGAGGAAGGCTAAAGACGGAGCTCAAGACTGGGAGAGCTCTCTTCCCTGAATCCCAGTGCTTCCCATCTACAGGTGCTTAAATAATAAGCCAGTTTTCCACCACCTGCGGATGGGAACCTCTGAAGGAGGCAGGGCAAGGAGCACTGTTTGTGCCCAGCTTGAATAGCAGTATACCTCCAGGTCCTCACATTTCAGTTTCTACCGTGTGCTTACATTCTCCAGGTGCCTTGTTACGGCTACTACATCTAACTGATACCATGATGTTATAACTAGCTCATATCTGCCCTAGGCGGTTAGAAGTTTTCCCACAATAATCAGCAACAAGGAATGTAGGAATTATGCTGCAAAGGACAGCACGTTCTAACACATAACAGGTGCAGCTTTTTCTGTTTTCAAATTAGTAGGGAGTTCCTTGCCATTTTTATCAGTCTTTATTCTAATTTTAGCATAATCATTTCTGTCATTTAGTGCTTGATCGTTCACAAGCAATTTTTCACAAATAGTGCCTGAAATTTGAGCTGCACTATTTGGTTTTGTCGGATTCAGAAAATGTTGCAAACGCTTATGTTCAGCCTCAGAATTTCTCTGTTGAATTATGCTCCAGTGTTTGCTTTTAATTATACGTTACCACAGCTCTTTGGGAGAGCAGCTCCAGAGCAGGGGCAGACAAGGAGCACCAGCAGAGCTAACATTTACATTCAGACAGATGCTCGGAGTGCACTGGCCTAGCTGTTCTGGCTGGTACTTAACAACAGCCTTAGAAATTCTTCAAATCCATCACTTCAATTTACCAGCCTAGGAAAACCCACTGTCTTTGGAAGATGTGGCAACACATCCTACCACTTAATGAAAGAATTGCCTGCCAACCCCACGTAGGACAGCGTGTGACATAGGCTGGGATTGTGTTAACTTTCCTCATAGCAACCTGTACAGTGCTGTGTTGTGGTTTTAAAAGAAAAAAAAAAGAAGCGTTGATAACACAGCAGTGTTTTGGCTATTGCTGAACAGTGGTGGCACAAAGTCAAGGCTTTCTCTTTTCCCACCCCCTCCCCCCGCCAAGCAGATAATCTGGGGTTGGCAGAAGATTGGGTAGGGACCCAAGGTGGGCAAAGGGATATTGCAAACAGTGTAACATCATGCTCAGCAACAAAAACTGGGGTACAGGAAGAAAGGGAGAGGGGGCTGGCTTCCAAGGTGGCTATTGCTTGGAGACTGGCCTGGCATCAGTCTGCTTGTAGGAGGTGGCGAGCTATAGCATCGCTTGTGATTTTCCAGCCCCTTTCCTTCACCTATTCAGCTTGTCTTGATCTCAGACCATGAGTTTTCTCACTTCTAGTCACACTGTTCCCTCCCCCATCTCACTGGGGGTAGATTGTTGGGGGTAGAAATAAAAGACCTGGGAGTGTTACAGGGTGGTGGTAAAGCACTGGGTATTCTTGACTCATGTATGGCTAGCTGAGCTTGCGAACTCTGATCCCAACAGCTGGGCCAGCCCAAGATGAGGTGGAGAGCACAGCAAAGCAACCTGTGCCACAAGAGGCCACCCAAGAAACACTTGAGCACCAAGTGACAAGAAGGTGCCCTGAGAAGTCCTGCAAACCAGAGGAGGACTCTTTGGTCTGTAAATCACCAACTGCTGACAGAGAAGAGACGATACTGTTGGATTCAGCTAGCCCCACGGTAGAGGAGAAGGTTCCCCAGGAAACTGAAGTATCACCAGAAGAATCTCGGAAGACAAGAGATGGTGCCTCAGAGACATCCCAGAAAGAAGATGACTTGGATAAAGGTGAGTCTTTCCCCTTGTGTGTGTACAGCATTTCCAAAATGCTGATAACCTGGGCCTTTGCTTAGAGGAAGCAGAGCAGGAGAAAGGGTTGTTGGTTCTCCTGCTGAGAGAGACTAAAGGGCTACCAAGATGATTAGGGGACTGGAGCATCTCTCTTATGAAGAAAGGCTGAGGGATTTGGGTCTTTTCAGTCTGCAAAAAAGACAACTGAGGGGGGACCTTATCCATGCTTATAAATACTAAAAGGGTGGGTGTCAGGAGGATGGGGCCAGGCTCTTCTCAGTGGTGCCCAGGGACAGGACAAGAGGTAATGGGCACAAACTTGAGCATAGGAAGTTCCATCTCAACATGAGGAGGAACCTCTTTACTTGGAGGGTGGCAGAGCCCTGGCACAGGCTGCCCAGAGAGTCTCCGTCCCTGGAGACATTCCAAACCCGCCTGGACACGTTCCCGTGCAGCCTGCTGTAGGTGACCCTGCTCTGGCAGGGGGGTTGAACTAGATGATCTCCAGAGGTCCCTTCCAGCCCCTACCATTCTGTGATTCTGTGTGTGATTCCTGTGCTTCGAGAGAGACTAAGCTTAGGTCCGTGAATTTTGTTCCCTATCCTCCCCACAGTAGAGGAGAAGGTTCCCCAGGAAACTGAAGCATCACCAGAAGAATCTGGGAAGACAAGAGATGGTGCCTCAGAGACATCCCAGAATGAAGACGGCTTGGATAAAGGTGAGTCTCTCCCCTTCTGTGTGTACAGCATTTCCAAAATGCTGATAACCTGGGCCTTTGCTTAGAGGAAGCAGAGCAGGAGAAAGGGTTGTTGGTTCTCCTGCTGAGAGAGACTAAGCGTAGGTCCGTGAATCATATTCCCTACAGCCAGGCTGTCCCACGATAAAATGGACAGCAAAGGAGACAGCCCTGTCCACCAGGGAACACAGGAGGACGACCAGGAGAGAAGCAGGCAATATGAAAGTTCCTACACAGCAGAGGTCTATTCTTCATCAAGAAGCAGATCACTGAGCTGTGATAGTAAAATGACACATTTGGATGTGACTGCTGCAGAAGATGTCACCAAGGGCCTCTTGGCAGAGAAGTGCACCAGTTCCCCTCTCCAAGACTGGGAGCCAGAAGAACACATAGAGCAAGAAACACAGGAGAGCGGATCCCAAGGCACGTTAAGGAACAGACGTGGGACCAAAGGTGAGCTGGTGGCTGCACGCTGCTGCTCTTCCACCACGCACATGCATACACTTTCCATAGGCATTAAAAAATGTGAACTCTCTAGTGCCCATTGTCAGTTTTCCAGAGTTGAGCACGAAAGAAGGTATAAGATATTAACTGGCTTCTCTCTTTCTCTCTCCTTTGGCTACTGTCCTGCTTTGAAAGGCATGAAACCACACTGCACTCTGCATCATCTTTCTCCTTCACCTGCCCTAAAAGCAGGGGGAGCCAAGACTCAAAGCAGTATTAACCCAAAGCAGAATCTCTTCCTCAGCCTGAAGCTCCTGGCAGCTCTGTTGCTTTTTTTAATTACAGCCCAACTTAGCTTTTCCCTCAACATTGAGTGGCACACTTCTTTCTCTTACTGTAGGGCACACAGCCCCAGAGCCAGAGGCTCAGTCCTGCTTGCAGAACATCACCACCGAAAACACAGACCAGAAGGCCAAAGAGTCTTTCTTGCTGAAAGGTGAGGAAAAGAAGCTTCCCTTGTGTGTTACTCATCGACCAGAAGGCACTAATCCTCCAGGAACAAGTAATGAAGCACATTTAATTCTTCTTCTCTCTCAGGACCTTTCACAGCCTTTTCTGAGGGTTTGAGGGAAAAACCATCCCCTTAAAAATAGGCCTATAGTAGCAGCTTTCCCTCCAGCTCTCCAGCCTCAAAAGCAGGCACACCATGTTCAGCATGCTGGGAGTACGCTGGCATGTCCTGGGAGGTCTGAGGCTGATAGTCCCCCTTTCCCAGTCCCCCTCTGTGTCATGGGGCCCCAAGCAGGAACTGTGATGCCAATCTGCACCACACATTTCTCCTGGTAGAAAGAGACCCTGCTTTGCCATGGAGAGGGACACAAGCAGTTGTGTCTGGACCTCGCTGTCCTCCTTTTCTGGGCAGAAGCATGGTAGCCTTTGTTCACCCAGCACAGCTAGGAGGAAGGCAGTGAGCAGGACACTTTAGCTGTGTCAGACCCATCCATGTGTGGAGGTAGGTGCTCCAAACGGCCACAGACCTTAAAGAAAACAGAGTGGAGGGAAGAGAAGAAAGCTGGTGGCCAGCTGCAATTTCCTCAGGAAAATTGCACTGTGACAACAAAGCTGTAGCCTTGCCTCCATCTCTAGAGCTGTAGTCCTCCACAACTGGCATGTAGGAGCATGGGTCTCACCACATGGGACAAGCAGCCTCTTCGCCATTCCTGGGCCCCCAGAGAACGTACCAACCTGAAACACTTTCCTGGGGTAGTGGGGAAGGTCTGGGAGTGAAAAAAAGAGCCCTTGTAGCAGGTCATTTGGGACTGACTTCTGTTCCCCATCTCGGGACTCTCCCCTGTTGAACAGGGCTTGTCATCGCGGGCCTTGTATTGCTCAGCTTCTTCATATTCTGCTTCGGCAACCTGACCTCCAAGGCACAGCAAGCCCCCAGGAACCCCACGGTGGAGGCCTTTCTGTCCCAGTTTATCCAGCTGCAGGACAGGTTTCCGGGGCAGAGTCCCCACCTGTGGCTCCGTGGGCGCAAGTTTTTGCAGAAGCACCTCAATGCATCCCACCATACGCAACCAGCCATCATCATCTTCACGGCCGCCCGCAAGGGTGAGCGGACCTTGCGATGCCTTAGCGCTGGCGTGGCTGACACCTACTCGGCTGCTCTGCATGCCAGCACGGTCCAGATTGATGGCATGGATAAATCCAGGCTCCAGAGTGACAAGGCCAAGCTGGAAGTGGACTCAGAGCTCAGCTCAGCGTTCCAGGCTGGGGGCCGTGCTGCGGTGATACACCGCTTCGAGTTGCTGCCGGCAGGGGCCACCCTAATCTTCTACAAATACTGCGACCACGAAAGTGCTGCTTTCAAGGATGTGGCCCTGCTGCTGACCGTGCTGTTGGAGGAGGAGATGCTGGAGACCCACATTAGCCTCCAGCAAGTGGAAGAGAGGGTCCGTGACTTCCTCTGGGCCAAGTTCACCAACACTAGGACCCCCAGCTCATACAACCACATGGACTCTGACAAGCTGAGTGGGCTGTGGAGCCGCATCTCCCACCTGGTCCTACCCATCCACCCGGTGCAGACCATCGAGGAGAGGGGCTGCCACGTCCACACCCAACCCAAGGGGCAAAGGCTGCCAGAGCCTTAGGAAGGGTTGGAAAGATGGTCTTGTCTGAGTCTAGTGCAGGCCACAGTGCTATTTCTCTTCAGTTTGTGTCCTGTACCTTCCTGGGAAGAGTTTGACAAGTGCCACCTGGCCAGATGAGTCTTGGAGGTGATAAATCACATGCCTCCTTCTGGCAGATGGGAAGAGTGGATGTTTTAGACTGCTAATTGCACAGGAGAACATCGCTATGTGGGGAGGCAAAAGGGAAAATAGGACTTCGCAGGTAGCATTTCTATCAGGAAATACACAAATAACATACACAACTAGTACACCAGAAAGGTACTTCAGCGCAGTAGCTCTTTCATTTCTCCCTTACCCTCAGCTTGCTATTGTTGTATACATCACTCTCACAATGTACTTTGTCTAGAAGGTTTCTCTCCCTTTGCAGAGAGCAGCTGGAACACAGGAAGGTCAAATTCCTCAAAGTCCAACATTTTGAAGGCATGCTTCAAAAAGAACACCAGTTTGCTAGTCAAAGGTTTGACCAGTCCGTCCTGATAGAGTCCCACTTGCACAGACTGACTGACACCCAGCAAAGACCAGATCCTAAATATAGGATGTTCAAACAAACCTGCAATTCTGAAAACCCATAAACATCGATTACAAGAAATTTCAGGTTGTCAGCACTTAAACACTGCACTAAAGCAGGAGATCCCATATGCCAGAAAATAATCTCTGAAGACAGAGAGTAATGAAACAGAAACCGCCTTAGTGTCACTCTGATAGTGTGAAGCCTCAAGGGATTGCACAGATACAAGAATGAGTACAGTTTACTGTATCTACAGAATACGGTTTAACTTAGTGCTGCTCTTTAATGAAAAGTCCATTCTTGATCCCTTTGCCACCACAAGGCTGCGACCACCTCTTTGGTCTGATGCATCAGCTTTGGTCCTACATGACAGGTTGCTCCTCACCTGGATCTCTGATCTGTGCATAGGGCAGGGAGCGGTCTACTTGCCTTTCCCCAGCTAACTTTTATTGAATGAATGTAGATGTTAATATTGATATTTATTTCAAACCATATAGGGTAGCACACCAGGTCCTTGCCCTCGACAGCTGCGTTTACCTCCCTGCTAGGCTGCTGCTGCTCTGGCACACGCCAAAGCAACTAGGAGCAGAGCTGGGATTAGCTGGTAAAGACAAAATCTCTGGTGTTAACACTAAAAATCCTCAACGAGGCAGGTTGGTTTCTTACCGTGCCTCCTCTTCTGCATCCCAGGGAGAGAAATCTGAGTCCTGGAAACACTGTGGAACCCCTGCACACTGCATTTCTGCAGACACTATAGGGTAGAGGAGCCAACTCAGGGAACACCTGGGGGTGAGCAGGGACAGGTGCAGGTCACAGTATTTATAGTAACCCAACAGCCAGCCCCAGGTGCCAACCCCTTGTGCCTATGGTGCTGCCTGCCGGAGAAGGAGCAGCTGTAGCAGAGCACAGCTTATTTCCATATCAGCAGCACAGAGCCAGGCTCTGAGTTTGAACAAGACACAACTCAAGAACACTACGGTGTTTTTACAAGCCGCGCATCTAAGTGCTCTTTACACCAAACGCACCCAGGCGTTGGCCGGGTCTCAGGCCGATGGTGCCTTGCTGATCTGCCCCACTGATGGCACAGCCGTGCACCCTGAAACCCAGCCCGTCTCTTCTTCCCTCCTGCTGCGTGCCTTGTCCTGTTGCGGGAGATCTGTGGCCATTAACTTGGAGGAGGGGACAAAACGAAGGAAAAGGAGGGGGTTATTTGATCCTATTCTAGCCAAAGAACAGACTTTTTGGTTGGTTGGGGACATGAAGACAAGACCCCACGAGTTTTAACCACAACAAACACTAGGCTAGATGTGAGAATTACCTGCTGGAGCCCAGCACCAGCAGGGCAGCCCAGGGCATGATTTTGTACAAGACATGGGTTGCTTCCTCCCCTCCCTCCTTTTTATTGCTATACACTACTTTATTTTGGTAACAGAAAACACTGTTTCTGCTCTGCATGGTTCAGTATGGGTGTTGATCTAAGAACCGGCAAAGCGTTAATCATGTTATGTCAGTATCTTGAGGGAAATCTGTATTTTAACATTATCTCACGCTCAGTTTTATGTACTGTGTTTGTAATGCATAGCCAAGGTATGCAAGGGCAACTTTATGCTGCTTGGGCACATTGCTGTAAGCATCATCCACCCGAGCTGTTCTCATACAGATCTATTTTTTATGACCTTTTAAAGACAAAATACCTGCTTGCTTCTGAAACAAGGCTTCTATTTAAAAATAAATAATGAGATTGTGAAAGAAAACGAGCAAAGTCTTCAAAGTGTGACTGGAGTCTCAACCAGATCTTTTTTTTTTTTCTCTAGCTATTTTCAGTTTATTAAGCAAAAAAGATCGTCAGGTTGGGCAAAGTTTTATTTAGGTCAGGGCTGTATTGTGCAAACAAAGCGAATATTTACTTTTTCTGGAAAAACCCCAAACAACCTTTCTCTCAGTTGTTTGGGACAAACATTCTAGCTTTTTCAACTAAAGACAAAACTAAAAACAAACCTACAAACAGCTGCTCAATTCAACCCAAACTGAAACATATTGAGGTTTGCATAATACTTAATAATTGAACTGAAATCCACTGTTGACTGAAATATTTTAGAAATACAGAAAGCAAATATTTCTCATTTCAACACCCTTGATCAGATCAGTTCCACCCAGTGTTGCACCACCTCAGCACACACAGTTTGACATTTGTGGTGAATTGTTTTGCCCAGCAAATAATGGCCTAAACAGAGAGAGGGCCAAAAAAAAAAAAAATAAAAGAGGATTTACCCTGTTATTCTGGATTTTCTTCAGTCCCTTCCCAGGCTCTGGCAACCTAAACACTCATAACATTGGCATCTGTTTTCAAATAGATGTTCATGTGATTGATTACCAGAGGTAAACATCACTCTTCTCCTGTTGTCTGATGTGAGAGGACAAGATTTGGTCCTAGCCCAAAGATTCAGATGAAAATCTGGTGTCACCAGGTGCAGTGGTTGCCAGATGCCAAAACCAGGCTGCTTTTTCCGTCTTGCACATGAATTCACAAGCGAGTCTAAAGGGAGCAGCGGAACAAGCTCCAAGAGCGTCTCCAGGAAGAAGGGTGCACTGGTGGTTTTCCCCTAGATGATGTGCTCACCATGATTTATGTTGGTAAATAGCATCATTATCCTCACACCCGCTCCAAAAACCAGGTTGAACTGGGAGCGAGAACAGTGCCTGCTGTTGAAGCGAGACGGGGAAACCAGGGCAGGCAAGTCCAGAGGCTGCTCGGCAGTGACTGTGCCTCTCTGTAAACTTTGGGACGAAATCTGCATCCAGTTCAGAAAAAGGATGTTTAATATCTACCAAGCAAGAGCCTCCTGTGAGTCTCTAAAATGGCTGAGCAGCACTTTCTCAAGAGGGAGAGATGCCAACGCAGAGGCACAAGGCCAACCTTCCCACCCACCGTGCTGAGCCGCAGCATTTCCACACCATCCCCTTCCAGGGCTGGCCCTGAGGTCACTTCTTGGGGGACAGCAGGACCCTCAGCAAGGTCCTCCAGCTGTTTTCTCCCTTCTCCCTTTCCATTCGGGTTCCCTTCTTCCCAGACTGTGAGTTAATTCAGAAATGTTGTGTTCCGGCACGTGCTTCCCCAGGGCATGGGTGCAGCACCTGCAGAGCCCCCAGCGAGGGAGACCACCGCAGAGGACGTGGGGCACAGCTGAGAGTGGACGCACCCATGGCAGCTCCGGAGGAACTAAAGCTCCCCCTTCCCACCAGCTCTCTGACAGCTGTGACAGGTCAGAGCAAGACTAGGATGGAGCAGGGCATGGTCCAGCTCTGCTCTGAGGTAAATTAATTTATTCCTCCTGGGCACCACATCTACCTGTGGTAAGGACAGCTCTTCCCTTCAGCCGTCGCCCAGCAGCTGGTTCATAACCCCTCCGGCAGCATCTCTTCCAGCTCATACACACATCGCCCAAGCACAGCAAGGCCATAGGTTTGGCTGGAGCTTATGAGTTGCCTGCTGTTGCGTCAATGCTAACACTAAATTCTTTTTCAATTTCTCATCTACAAAAAAAAAAAAAAATATTTCTTATTCTAATTGGCTTATTAAGCAATGCATCCCCTGCCCCAGCTATCTTTCCCAGTTTTTTTTAGTCCAGCTTTCTGCAGCAGCAGTGCTGCAGGGAAGGATGTGCTGCCACAGGGTGCTCCGAGACCCTAAAAATTACTTTGAAAATTACATAGCAGCTCAACTGAGGGGCAAAAGCAGTTCTGGAAGGCCCGTCTGGACTGCTCCACTACAAAATTAGCGCTGCTTTTAAGTGTGAGCATGCCACCGCCTTGTGAGCTGACATAAACTCGTCATCCGCTCGCATTTAAAGGCGAGCGGCCCAGCCGGTGCTGCACAGGCTTGGCATGCCACCCTGCTCTGCCTGCAGCATCCCTGTCCCTGCCACAGGCACATCGTGCCACATCTCTTTTTACCCCTTTGCACCAGCACGGCCTAAAGCTGGAAGAAGGCAGGACACAAAGAGGCACGGAGTGAACCCAGCTGAGCCACGTTTCTCCTGTTGAGCTCTAACCCCTGGGAGCTCATCCACAGCTTAACCCTCCTGCAGCTCCATGCGCGGGCAGGCTTCGCTGCCACGGGGCTGGCCCCTCGGTGGTTGCTTTTTGGCCTACAAAACCTCCATTGTAAGAGAGATTTGCACATATTGGGAGCTTAAGACGTTTTTTATTCCCCCCTTCGCCTCTCCAGGGGACGCAGCTGTACAATGAATCGCATAAAGGGGCTTGGCCTCAGCCTGTGGGACGCGGATTGAAGAGCCTGCAATGAAAAGGCTTGACGAATATAGATTTGCAAGCATGTCCCCAGCACGCGGAGGGGGCAAAGCCATAAGCAGACCTCCCGCTGGCCTCTCCCCGCTTTGGCCGGACTGCGCAGTTATGCTAAGGCTGAGGAGCGGGCTCTGCAGATCCCTCCTGAGGGCACTTGAGAGCTGAGGATCCTCTCAGAGCCAGAGCAGAGGCAGCAGCATGGTTTGACAAAGGGATGGAAACAGCCCCCCCACACCGTACCTCCTCTGAAGTCTGCTCCATCCTCTGCCTCAGCAGCCCAGGGACCACTCAGGCATCTCTGGGAATCAGTTGCAGGTCATGGAATGACCTGAATGCTCCATGGAGGAGCAGACCTGGCCTCTTCCCACACTTACAGCTTGAGCTGAACGAAGCCACTGTTTTCTCTATGTTAGCAGAGCTGAACTCTTGGAGCTGCTCAGAGCAGTGGAAAGAAGGATCAGCCATTTCCCTGCTCAGAGCTTGTATCTGCGGAGTGGAGCCTTGCACCACACAGGCTTCTCCTCACAGGGACAGCAAAGTCCAGTTGTTTCTGCTCCCAGCGCCAGGAAGGGGCATCTGTGCTGGGGCAGGCACCAGGTAAAGCCAGCTGAGTTACTGGGACTGTTCATCCAGAGGGATTGACTAAAAACCCAGCTCGATGTCCTGCAAGACTGCTATCAAAGACAGGCTCCCTCCAGCAGCTTGGTCACCGGGACAAAAACACACACACAGAGAAATAAAGAGGTGTCCAAAGACCTTTACACTCCAGGCCAGAGTCTCACATGCATTTTTCTAAACCCTCAGACACTATAATTACGATCCCAGGACTTTCCCCACGGCTTCCATCTGTGACATCTGCAAGTGAGATGTGAGCAGAATAAATCCCTTCAGGTGATGTTAGGGAATGGTCTACTCTAGTCCTGCAGGACCTGCTGTGGCAACAGCAGCCACAAACACCCGTCCTCCTTGCCAAAGGCAATACGCTTTGATTGCCCTCCTGATTGTGTTTGGAAGCTTTTTGGAGAAACAGTTGGCTGGTGAAACCCAGTTCGATAAAACAAGAGGTTGAAATCCTAAGCAACTTCCAGAGGGCATGGGATGAGTGCGAATCATTCTTCCTAAGCAGCCCACATGTCCGAATGTGATTGGCACCTACAATGAAACACTCTGGCTGGCCTCAGACCAATTCTGGTTGTGGAGAGATGGTTAGGATGAAACCATGTGAATCTGCTCTTGGGTGCTAACAAAGGGGAGATCCTCAACCTCATGAATCCTTTAAACACTGCTGGTGGTAATACAGACTTACGTTCTGTTAACAGGGCACACGAAACTGGGAAGAAACTGGAGAAATGTCCCTTGTTAATGGTAGGGCTGAATGCAAAAGCACCAAGGGCTGCTGCACATGCAGAGCACAGCCTGCTCACACACCTAATACAGATCACAGCAGAACCAGTTGGCCCAGTTAGAAACTGACAACTTTACTTTGTGGTCTAAATCAAGACAGCAGGAAAAAAAAAAACATACAAATTGGGAGAGGCGGATTACAAACAATTACAAGACTGGAAGCTGGCTGGGTTGTGGTGGCTGGTGATGGTTTTATTAGGAAGGTTTTAAATGTATTAATTGGTTCAATAGCACGATCAAATCTTTCCATACACTGGTTACCTGAGGGGGGTGTCTCAAGACTACAAAGGAACATTTACCTCCCATACCCTTGCTCCCACGTTGACTGAAAGTATTAAAAATCTCCTCTGAATGTCAAGAAAACAACCACACTTTAAAATCAGCATGTAAAATGGCAACCAGCCTTTTAATATCGTCTTGCTGCCTTCCACACCGCACTCGCATCACCCCTGTGACCAAAAGAGGCTCAGGGGTTGTGCTTGTGGGATGAGAGCCAGACTGGCACGAAAGGTCAGGAGAGAAGGGTCACCGAGGGGCCCTGGAGGGGAGAGCATCGCAGGCCACCTGGATTTGCCCTGTCACGCTCCCTTAGTGCCTCACACGCAGATCCCCCTCCCCAAATCATCCCTGCACCAAGCAGCACTCAATAGCCTGCTTCTGCCTCTCAGGGTGGCGTCTCAGACACTGGTTTTTAGGGGGGCTGATGAAGATCAGATGCACTGGACCAGCATTGCTATTGACTCACTCGCTGAGCTGGAGCCAAACCCCCTTTTCTTCTTAGGCACAGCCTTTCCCCTGCCTCTCTGCCTCTTCTCAGCTTCGCTCAGCCTTGCTTAGCTGCAGGGCAGGAGCTGGCTCCAGAGGGATGTTACACCAGGCTGCAGCAGGCCAGGAAAGCCAAGAATTGACTCTGAAGCCTTTTTTTCCCCCTGCCTTTGTAGAAGGCAGCTCATGGAGCAGCCATGTTATTTGTCAGTGCTCCTCACCCTTGCTTTCTCTGGATGGGCCATAGGTGGATCGCCCACCCCGCCCTTGCCCCCAGCCTCATAGCAAACATCTTTGATCAGGCGTCCCCAGTCGCTTCCCCCTCCTGACATCCCTCTATCAGCCCTCTCCCCTCCCTCCCTCCCTCCAGCTTGAGGCTGAAACCCTTGGTGGGGAAGAGGCATGGAGGACTCGGATCACCTTCCCACACCGCTTACGGCACATCTGGCAGGCAAGAACCGCTGGTGCCCAGACAGCCTCCCCAGGCTGGGGGCACCCGATGCCATTTTTGTACAGCCTCCAACCGTGGCGCCCAGCAGCCGGCTCCCAGGAGGGCCGAGGTGTGCGGCACAGAGACGCACAGCATCTCCCCAAGGGCTGCCATCTGATCACAAGCACAGCAGGGGGGGTCCAGAAAGGAGGGGGCAAGTTAGCAAGCAAGTTAGCAAGCAAGTTGGCCATCTTGTCCCTTTGAAGTTGCGCAGTTGGCTATCTCAGTGTGCCAGCCTGAAACAGCAGCACCTGGACACGAGGATTGGCAGATTTCTTTAGGCTGGAAGGTCTGAGAAAGCTTATGGGGGCTTCTGAGGTGACACTGCATCTTCTGAGGAGGCCCCAGGCAGAGAGACACTGGTGCAAGTAGGCTCAAGGGGTCTGATTTCGCAGTTACTGCATAGAGACAGGATGCACGAACCGAGGAGGTGGAGAACAATTTTCACATGAGACTTAAGCTGGGCTTTGGTACGTCACTTAACAAACCATGGCCGAGAACCAAGGCCCCCAGGCGACTCTGTCATCTCTTACTCAGGGCCAGGTCATCAGGCTGGCTCACTGTGTGGGCACGACTCACCCACGGCGCCAGCAAGAGCAGCTCCCCATGTTGGGGGTGATGCTTCCCCCCACCCCTTCCCAGCATGGAGCACGCACTGCCCTCCAGCCCAAGCCGTCCCCAAAAGGGAACCCCACAAAAAGCGAATCAGAGACTGTCCAGAAAGGGCAGGAATCGGGTAGCCAGCGGGTTTTGTGCTGGAGGAAACGCTTCGCTTGGAAGCGCGGGGTTTGCGTGGGGCAGGGGCGGCCCGGGGGCGGCGGAGGAGCTCAGCAGGGACGGCCGGCTGGGCCGCGCCGCCGCCCCGGAACGCCGCGGTGGCCTCCAGCCAGCTCCAAAAAGCGACCAGAGAAACCCAGGGAGGGTGGTAGGAGGGGGCAGGCTCAGCCTGCCCGCCCCCCTGCCTGCCCCACAGCTCGCAGGCGGGACGCGGGGCCGAGCCCCGGGGCGGCGGGGCCTGAGGAGCGCCCGGCCCCCCCTCCCCCGCATCCCCATCCCCCGCCGAGCGGCCGCGCCGCGGGTCGCCGCCCGCCACCCGGCAGGTTGTAAAGTCATTAACTCCCTCAGCCATGCCGGCCCGCGCTCCGGCGGCGGCTGCTCCTGCTACCGCCGCTGGTGGGCCGCCCCGCCGCCTCGCCGCCTCCTCCGCGGCGGCCGCAGCAGCAGCAGCAGCGCGGCATGGCCGCCGCTCCCCGCCGCCGCCTCCTCTGCCTCCTCCTCCTCCTCCTCAGCGCCGCCGCCCCCCTCGGCGCTAAGGTAAGCGGCGGCGGGTGGGCCGGCGGCGGCAGAGCCTTCCCTCTCTCTCTCGCTCCCTCCTTCCTTCCTTCCTTCCTTCCTTCCTTCCCTCCCTCCCTCCCCTCAGGGAGCCGGGGCCAGGAGGGGCGCTCCGAGCTGGCGGGGCCCTGCGCGGGGCTGGGTGGCCCGGCCCGGCCCGCCCGGGGCAGCGGGCGGTCGCCTGAGGGTAGCGGCGGCGCCGCCGCCTCACCCTTCCCCGCACGTTTCTGGTTCCTGCCGGGGACAGCCGGGGCTTGGGGGTCCTCCCGCTGCCCTCCCTCGGTCTGGAGGTGTTCGAGAAGGGGGTTTTGTCCTGTCTCCCCCCCGAATTTATCCCGAGGACCGGACTCTGCCCACTCCTCAGCGGCCTGGCACTAACAAAAGGCCGATGCGGGGGTGAGGATGCCTGAGGCGGCTTCCCAGCATGAGCAGAAGGACCGTGGGGGAGCAGGGCCTTTCCCTTTTTGGGGGTTCACCCGGGGCTGCCCCCCACGTTCATCCCTAGCGGAGGGGTTGACTCCAGTTTAGGGCTGAAAGCAAAAGATTTTCCTCTTCCCTCTCCCTCCTGCCACCCCAGGCGTGGGTTTAGGCAGCCACTTTCTCCGCTAACAGTGGGGTGCACATCTGGGTGTCGAAGCCCCATGCTCACGTCTCTGATCTCCACAAAGGACCTCCTCAGCCAGGCCCTCCCTCCCCACGGCACACTTGTTTCACAGCAGCGCCAAAAACCTTCTGCCAGCCGCCCCCTTCTCCTTCCCCAGGCCTGGGACAATCCGCCCCCCGTTATTGTGGCAGAGGAGGCAGAAATCCCAGCTTCCCAGGGCGCCGGCGGTGCCCCTGCCTTCACGGGTCACTGCCTCCATTGTGGCGGCGCTCCCGTTTTCCCGAGGGGAACCCGGCCGCGTCTCTCTGCTGCTGGAGGGATTCTGCTCTGCTAAAGGATGGGAGGTTTTGGATTGTGTTTCCCACCCTCCCCCAGGATAAAGCCATGGCTGGGGTGAAGCAGTCGCACATGAGCTATCTTAAACACAGAGAAGACCAGAGACCACGGCTTTACTGCACATAACTGAGTTTTGAGGAGCATCAGTGTCTCCTGTTCTGGGGTTGTCTTCGTTTTAAAGCCCAAGCGTCTTGTTTCCACTGTGTTTTTACCTTCACACACATTCGCTGCTTGCTCTGTTTACTACTTAACTGTAGGGCTAAGTCAGAAAGAAGCTTCAGGCAGAGCAAGCCAGGTCAGGCTACACAGATGCGAAGTCCTTCATTTAGGACTGACCTGGATGGACTCCTCCATCAACATGTGTACAGAAGCCTTGGTCGCGCCTGATCCTCCATCCCCCAGCATCTGTGTTTGTAGAGCACCTAAGGCGAGGGCATCTGGGGCTGGGAGGAGGGTTGCTCCGACCACTCCAGAGTAAGCACACACCAACACTGTTGCCTGGTCTGCCCCGAGGACTCCCGTACTGCAGGAGATCCTCGCAGAGTAATCTGATGAAGGACTGTGTGGTAGATGTGGTTGGTAGTATTGATTGGTGCCTCTGGTGCAAGACAGCGCACAAAATGGTCATTAGGGGATTAACCTGCAATTCCTCTTGCTGCCCAGTTTTCTATGTGCGACGTGATTGTGCAGAGAGTGTCATAGAAAGCCTGAGCCTGTAGATAGGGTAAGCATGTCCTTTCCTACGTGGGGCTAACTGCAGTCAGTGCTTCTGAAAAACCTGACGATAGAGATGCCTCTCATGCGCATTGCCAGTTACTCCCTTCTTCCCCTTCATGGATTTCCATCCTTTCTAGTGGCTTGCCCCAGAATAAGTGCGTTATCCCACTTGAAGGGAATGACCTAGCTAACTTGGATCAAGCATTTTAAAATGACATGGGGCACTTGCCTGTGAACTTTCTGTCACGGCAGGGTTATGAACAGTACTTGATAGTTCTCCGCTGGCTTCTGTTCTTTCTAATTTGCTTCTCATCTGTGCCTCATTGTATGTCCAGATTTCTGTTACTTATCTGCTGCAGTATCACATCTTTAGCAAGCTTACCATTTTCCCCCAGATTGTTCTTTCTGATCCCGTAAAAATTACTTGCTCTGTGTTGCTCATTTTACCTCAGGGTACCTTTCCCTCGTGGGAAACTCCTCCTCAAATATCTTGTTTCAGTTTTTCTGAGCAAAATTTGTTTTTTTGTCTGTGTCCAACATTGAACCTCTCATACAAACTATCTAGTCTACCCAAATAGGATGAAACAATGACAGGATGAGAAATAGCTTTACACAAACACCAACTCTTTTGCAAAACATCAGGGTGCAATTGCACATGCTATTGTTTTTTTCAGGGCTGTGGTAGAATCTATCACCACTGCTTTAGTCAGAGCATGACACGGGGAACCCAAACCAGGGGGGCTGAACATGGTCATTCATTTCCAGATGAAAATCTGATGTCCGTTCCAGGCATTAAGACATCTGAAGCTACTTAGTATTTCAGCAAGTAGTTTGCTGGAGGAGAGATGC
The DNA here is from genome assembly GCF_964199755.1 of Larus michahellis. NCBI lineage: Eukaryota > Metazoa > Chordata > Aves > Charadriiformes > Laridae > Larus > Larus michahellis. Next base: position 23,804,977 of record NC_133903.1, on the reverse strand, counting down.
CCTTAAGTAAAGAGATCATGGACATTTTTGGTAGAGGACATGCAGTTAATGACCTCAGAAAAGGTCTGTGAAGAATTTATTTCATTTTCAGCTGCTGTTTCTAAGTAGTCTTGTAAGCTCTGACAAGGTCGAGCAGAACAGTTTACGACATTTACTGTGCCCTTCAGTGGTGGGCCAGCCTTTAAGGCACGCCAGACTGCAGTGGAGAGCCTTCCCGCCTCCCCAGCTCCTCTATTAAGGGAACTAGACAGGCGTGTTTGTGGTCTCTCTTCCCAGACAGTTTTTTTCCGGCACCCAGACTCTAATGAATCTCAAGATTAGGCACAACAATAAGCAACACGGGAGACTAGGCCAACGACACGGTAATTGCAATTATTCCCAGGTTTCTGAGAAACCCAGCATAGCTCAGAGCTGATCCAGAGCATGACAGAGAGTCGGCGGAGAATTTATTTTATCCCTTTCAGCCCTTCAGAAAGACCGCCTGGAAATCTGATAGGATGTCAGTCCAGGCCCACCATTCTTTCCAGGGCTGAAGCATTTTGTTTGTGGCAGCCTTTGTTTGGCAGGGGGGCAAAGGGGAAGCAGCTGCTGAGTCTTCGGTTAGACAGAAGAAGCTTTCAGTGATGCTAGCTTAGAGAGTGTCACTGATACTGGCAAATCTGGGAGACAGATTTTTTGTCCTGGAAAAGTTCTTTGCGGGTTGGGGCTCAAAGCTCTGGGTCCCCAACAAGAGGACAGGAGGGCAGCCCTCACCTACTCAGTTGCATGGCCTCCAGCGTAGGTGCAGAGGCAGAGAAATAACTTGGTTAGCCTCAGAGAGGAAGAACTGCAGCTGTTTCATCACCGAGTGCCAAGCCACAAACGCCTCAGGGGAAATTCTTGCGGAGAGCACCTGGCTGAACTGGGATATGGTCTGTCTTTTCTGCAGATGTAAATTCTAGGCCTTATATTCCTCGTCACATAAAGAATCGTACGTGACCCTCTTACCTCCTTTCGGCAGAGCCCTCCCCCAAGCCCAGGCAAAGCGCCGGACCTATGCTCGTCTCCTGCTGCGGTGTTTCCAGCCTGCGCTGCTTCCGCGGTTCTGCAGCAGAGTGCAAGTTAGAGCAGCTTCAGCATCTCCCATACCCAGGAGAGCGCAAAAGGGTTGTTGTAAAGCCTCTTTGATTTCTTCTTCTCCAAGGCGGGGAGGGGGGGCATTCGCTCGGCCAGAAGGTAACTCTTGGGATTTGCTGAGGGGCTTGGGAAACTAAAACTGGGAGCTAATCTAATCTGGAGTCTGCCCCACGCTCCTTAATTTATTATCTGGAAATTTGGAAAATGCAAGTATCTCTAATTAAAAACAAGAACCATTTGTGTGTCATGGTTAATGCAGATTTATTTCTGACAATACAATAAATTCAGCACAGATTGGAACCAGCTGTCCCAGCTCTAAGTACCTGAAGTTCCCCTTCCATGTCACCAGGCCTAGGCCTCGGATGCAGTCATGCCGTACGTCTCACTGGCCAAGGGGACAGCTCAGCATTGTCCTTGCTTACACAAGGAAATAAATGCTCTTAGGCAAGGACTGGCAAGGGAGCTTGGTCATGGAAAACCTGAGAGCCAAATCAATCTACTTAAAAAGTGATTGATTCCTCCAGCACAGAGAGGAAGCAGGAACAGGGCTTATGGATATAGGGGAACACATTTTATTAGGGGAAAAAAAAAAGAAGGCTCTCTGACTAGCATCCTTCAATAAATCTTCATTTGGGCTCCTGTCGTTCCTCAAAGTCGTAGCGCAGAGAGAAATGTATCCTATTCTAACTGGAAGAAAGAGGCACACAAAGGTAGAGATGCTGATCTTCCCCGAACCTCAGTTCTGCCACCACACGCCAAGTCTCCTTGCATCCAGGCAAAACACCCAAGAGCAGAAAACCTGAAAAGGCACCTGCAGCTTTCCACCACTCCAAATACACAAAGTCTTTTTCATATCCAGGGGTAGGTCAGTAGAACAGGTTATTTCACTTCCCTTCACCCATTTCCCCTCTGTCCCGTCTCACCTATTTGGATTTTAAGATCACTGGAGCAGTGCTATCTTGGGTGTTAACAGCTACACAGATTTTTATTTCCACCTGGGGAAAAGCTATGTAAATATTGCAGCTTTTGGTCCACGTGCCTTCCCTCCAGGCAGTCCATGCGCCTCATGTAACCACTCAGTGAAGTGGTAGGACACCAGGTTTGATTATTAGCCCAGCTATGGGAGAATCTGTATTGCGCTGAGTTCTCCACACAGACACCAGATAAATCATCGGCATTCTCCTTCCCGACAGTTGTGAAGAGCTCTTCCTCTGTAGGCCTTGAGATGCTTATCACAGAGAAGCATAGAAGGGGTCAGGGAAAGATTTTAGCTCAAAATACATTCCAATAAGAGACTTTTGATTTCTTTCCTTTGTAAACGCGGAAGTTACATAGTCAACGTTTCCATTTGCAGTATGATAACATACAGTCAGAGAAAAATTTTCATAGGATGAAGGCTGAGATGATAATTTGGAAGTAGAGGAAAAGGTATTTTTGAAAATACGTCTGTTTCTTTTAAGTTTCCTTTTTCTCTTGAGCAACTCAGCTACTGGCCACAGCATTTGGTCCCTGTCAAGCAAGTCAACTCCAGCCACAACATCTAAATACAGCAAAGAGCGTTTTTTGTATTGTTTTTGAAATCAGCTGTTGTAATCACTACACTAAAGCATCAGGTTAACATGGTGCTGTTTTGCATCAGAGTAGATTACTTTCAACATGCTTTGGCTATCACAAAGAAGAGGCACTATGCGCATTTCAGGCATGCTAAGTTACAACTTCAAAACATTCGCATAAAACCAGCTGCATCTCCTCTGCCCAGAGGATGCTCTGTTGGCAGACACTGTAGAAACAACAAGTTCTCAGACAGGAATTACACTGCAAGATGAAGAACACTTTGGCTTTATTACACCATGAAAGAGCGTAAATCCAAGACGCAGTAAACCAAAATAGGGAACAGAGCACGTTTAGCGATGAGGAAACCCGGCTGAGTTTTCCTTCACATCCATCAGTTACGCTTTGCAGGTCGGTTCTTCGCAACAGGACTATCAGCCACTGCCACAAACCAGCATGTTTTGCTAGTAGTAGCACTGATACAACTTCCCTGAGCCCTTACTGTAACATAGCAGACTTCACATGCGCACACAAATTATTCATTTTCTTCTACTAATACTGAAACACTGTCAGCATTTTCAGCTGGATAAATCCCTTCCATTCACTGTCCCATGTTAAACTTATCACTGCATTTAACAGTACTCACAGCTGTATTTCAGTAAACAGCAAATTAGTTCCTGCACAGGCTAGGTTGCCAAAGTCCCTGGGAGCTTTTAGGCCATCAGACACTAAACAGGAAAATACTGCAAGGAAAAAAAACCCACAACAGCTAAAACACAGAGTCCCTTACCTGCTGGGAATTGTGGAGGCACAGCCAACAGCAGCCTGCTGCAGTTACCACACTGAGGACAAAAGAACTCAGGTTTGCCAAATTTAAAGGCTCACCCCCAGCAAGGCATGCTAGGAGAGGGAGCAGTCCTTCCCTGGGCATAGTGGGGTGCACGGGGAGAGGGGACAACAGCGATTGCAGGAGACTCTGCTTCTGAAGCACTCTTGAAAATTACTTTTCTGAGGGTTAGAGGGTGAGGAGCTCAGAGCCGAGCTGAATTAGTCACAAAGAGAAGTTTATTTGTTGAAATGCAAGCTCCAGCAAGTGACAGATGTGTACCCCCAGCTTGCCTGCAGACAGGCCTCCACATGGCCAAGCACTGCAGCTCTTCCTCTTCTCTCCTGACCCAGGCGGGCAGCCTGAGCTGTGATCTGTTGTTCTGTCTGACCCGGGCTGAGCGCAATGCTGTGGGGTCAGGCTGCAGGTGGCATTACTGTCACACATGTCCAGCCTGACAGCCCTTCTCTATATCTTGTCATGAGATCCCAGAGACATCCCCCTTCCCAAAAGCGTAACTCAGTCCTGGAGGGAAATTTCAATTTTGAGATGCGTGAGCCTGATGTGGCCCCATAGGGTCCTGATCCTGCCACAGTTGTCCCAATACTGCCCATTTAGAAGGCGTCCAGGTGACATAGTTCCTGGGGAGCTGCCTTTGGAAGGCCCTTCTTTGCCTGGGGTGGTGAGGAGCCAGGTACTCCAGCTAACCATGCTCTGTTTCTGTCAGGACAGTAGTGAGGCAGCAGATGGAGCTGGCCCCTGGGATGAAGAAGTCACCAAGTGGTGGGGAGAGTGGAGCTCCTGGTCCACCTGCTCCCGGTCCTGTGGCGGAGGCGTGATGTCCCGGGAGAGGCACTGCTTGCAACAGAGGTGAGTCATGTCCCAGCTTGAGTCCTTGGCCAGGTCTCAAGTGGCAGAGGGGAAATAAGGTGCCCCTGACCTACATTTTGGGTTCAAATCTCCTGGGTTTGAAGGGTTGGCTGTTCCCTCTTCTGTGGCATCTCAAAAAGGAAGACGGCTGTTGCCTGTGGGGTAGGTGGTGAAGTGGTGAAGTGGTGAAGAGGGGGGGAGCTGATGAGGGAGAAGCACATCACAGTGGGGCAGGCAACAGGCCCCCTGAACACATCACCCGCTCAGCCTGGCTCATCTGATGGGAAACAAGGGGTTGGTCCCCTCTTGAGCTCTGCAGGGGACTTGAAGATGATGGGGTTGGGGGCTGGAGAAGGCTAGCTCTGTTTCTCTTCCCCTTTACTTCTCAGACCCTTGCTTACCGTGGCTGCTCTGGCCACCCTAACCCTGATTTGCAGCCAGTTCCTGTGCTAAGGACATGGGTACATATTCCCAGACACCTTCTGGGGACTTGATTTACTCCTGGCAGCAGCCAGCTGAGACATGTCTCAGCAATTTCCCCTCTTTATTCCCTGCAGAGCTTGCAAGTTTTTTTCCCCTCTGTCATTTATCTGGCTGTCACCTAACAGCATCTCCATTTGTCCCCTACAGCCACATTTGTCCCCTACAGCTGCTACAGTCCTGGTATCAGCTGGACTGGGTTTGTGGGAGTGGGGAGAGCTGGGAAACTTCAGCTGCCTGAACTCCTGCTGCCCCCTTTGGATCACCTTGCCACCAAGCCCTCCTTCTTGGGCATCTTACTAGCCTGCTGCTCCAGGCTCCTGGGATATTAATGAGAGCCAGCATCCTGCAGCACAGCAAGGCCATGGGGGCTGCCCACCCCACACTCTGCCCCTTTCCCTTCTGCGTGAATGCACTGCTGAGTGGAGGAAGCTCAAGCTAGGGCCCCCAACCTGCTCTCCTTCCTGCAGCAGAAAACTTCTTTTATGTGGGTTGGTTGGCAGCATGGTGAGGGTCCAGATGTCCTGCAGTATATTCCATCTGGATGCAGCCTCCTTGCTAACCGGGTTGCTGCTGCTCCTCCTCCCCACCACACCATGGCCATCATAGGAGCGCAGTGGGAAACAGAGGGTGGGAGGGAGCCTGGGGCTGTCCCACACTCCCCACAGCCAGAGCAGCCCTTCTGCCCTTTGCCTGCTGCCAGGAAAGAGATTTTTCCTTCCATTTGGCATCTCTTTTCTACTTGATTCCACAGCTGGGGAGGGGAGGGCTTTGCTGTGGCGTTTTACTTCAGGGTTCAAGTCTGAATTTTTTAAAAAAAGCCCAACATAAAACCCAGCCAAAAGGTTTCTGTAGCTTCAAGGAGAATGGCTTAAGTGTGAGACAAGTATGCCCACAAAACAATTTCTGCCTGAGTCTGCAGGCAGCCTCTGCTTCACATGAAACTGATGGCAGTTTTCAAGCCTTTTGGTGCAAATTTAGGCTTTCCCGACATTCTGTAAAGCATTGCTCTGGAGGCACAGCTGCAGTACCTCTTGCCGGTCCAGCTTGAATATGCCTACAGGGTTCTTCATTACGTAGTGCATCCTAAGTTCCCAATACTTTGGGAACTTTAATGCATTGGCTGCTACTGATCTTTACACAGACCGCATTGCCTTAATCCGTGGTCTCAGCCGTTCTCCCTATGCCTTCCCAGCTTTGAAGAATTTTTTTGCCTTTGCATCAGTCAAGGACTACAGTATCCCCTGGATAACTCCTGCTGGACAGAGTTAAAACATCAAGTGTTGAGAAATTCCTGTGGTTTTGGTCCATCGTGTATCAAGCCTTTTTTGCTAATCTTTTAATGTGGCCAGTCCCCATGAGAGGTGCCATCTGTCTGCCTACTGCACAGTGAATCCTGAAATCACTGCAAATCCTGGATGCTTCCATGAGAGTATTGGATCATGAGGGTCTATTGTCCTTCTGTCAATCAACCCTTTTGGACTTCAGAGTGAAGGGACACAGTGGTGGTCATACTGCAGTTGCTTCCTGTCTGCTCCTGTCTGCTCAACCTGCCCCAAAACAAGACTAGCCTAAAAACCACTGTCCACCTAAGAGCACTGAAAATGTGTTTCAGAGCCATTGGCTAGTCTAGATTCAGAAAGCTTTGATAAAACGCCTGCCTTGCTTCTCCCCTTTAAGTCAGGCCCAACTTCTCTGCCATCCTCAACACACTAGTGCTTCACAGACCTCCAGCTCATTGTTTTTCTGCTTTGCAGGCTCCAGATGCCCCAGGGAACAAACAGCAGCATGTGTGTTGGTCAAGCCAAGCACTACCAACTGTGCCAGCAGCAGGTGAGAACCACTGCCAGTGATGACTGGTCCTCACTGGGGGATGCAGGACTCAGGGGGTCACACTTGGAGCTGCCAGAGCACCAGCACTTGGGGTGCAACTGGTCCGTCATAGAGGGGTGCAGACAAGGGGTACCATCTACTCCTGGAGCAGTAGACGGTGTGCCTTCAAAGATGTGGGAGATGGGCTCTACTCTCTGGGACCAAGAGGTGGGGAAAAGGATATAAAAACACACTTCTTGTGGGGTGGGGGAAGGGATGAAGCTTTTCCAGTATGCTTTTCCCTTTGCTGGAAGTAATTTTTACATAACTGTTAAATCCAGCTGTCTGAGGGGCCCTTGCCAATGGAGGCCTGGCCTTTCTGCCTGTATTATGGCACCTCAGAGTCCATCACTGATTACTTCCAGGGTGGAAAGAGCATTTTCATCCTCCAAGGATGCAGCAGGGACAAGCAGCTGTCACAACCATGGCTGTGACATAGGGAGCTTTTGATCACATTTATTCCCTCCGTAGCCCTGCCCAGCCAACACAGCAAGCTTCAAACAGCAGCAGTGCTCCAGTTTCAATGGCAAAGCCTTTGGGAAGCGCTACTACCACTGGATGCCCCTCTATCCAGGTGGGTTTTCACAGCTTCACGCAAAGGATCAGGGTGAGAAAACACCCACGGGATCTTCTCAGACACAGGAAGGGGAAGGTCCCAGGGGACAAGGCATGGATGCTCCTGGCTGGTCTGGAAGTGCTTCCCTATGCTCCCTGCTTTGGAGAAATCGTTCCCTGTCTCTTCACAGAACTGCTTCACCCAGCCAGGCCTCCTCTCTCACCTCATTGCTCCTGTTTCGGATCCTACTTCAGCAAGCATTGGTGGGCAGACAGGACACAGGCTTGTCTGAGTTGTCTTGGCTAACCAGCAGTCATCTTGGCAGAGTGGGTGTTCACGCTCTTTGTGCCTTCTACCATTTTGGCTGTCTCTGTCACCCAGCATGCTTCCCACTGGGTTGGTGGTGGGTTGTTCCAAACAGGATGCCCATCCGTTTCCTGCACAGGCAAGACAAATTAGACAAATTGCATCACGTAGGTTGCCAGATGGCCCTTGAGGTCCAAATTGAGCTCACCTAAGATATTATTCTCTTTCCATTAGCTGCCAAGGGGACAGAGAACACCTGCACCTCTTGCTCCAGTTGCTCAGCTACATGGAGCGTAGCTGGCCACAGCTCCACACAGTCAGTACCCCTCTTACAGGTCTCGCTTGCTATTGTGTATTTATGTGTGGCCCGGGATCTGCTGAAAACAGATTCCCATGTCTGGCACAGGGGATGGCGCTGCAAAGGAGAGAGGGTATGGCAAGGAAGAGGGTTTGCCAGCAAGAAGCATTTCTGCTAGGCATGGTCCCCAGCTGCAGCCTCATACCATGACCCCTTTACTACTACAAAATAGCTTTGGGGTCTCATCTCAAGCAGCAAGAACATCCAAGGTGATATTAAACTACCAGTATGGATAAGCGTAAAGTCCACTTCCTCGCAGCCCGTCTCCGAGTACCTTGGTCTGCCTGGTGACTTTCTGCCTCTGTCCCTTCAGATGACTACACCAGTATCTCCAACAAGCCATGTGACCTCCAGTGCACCACCCGGACTGGAGAGAGGCAGCTGATGGCCCAAGCACAGGATGGTACCTCCTGCAAGGACAGGACCTATCAAGGGGTCTGCATCAATGGGAAGTGTGAGGTGAGGCTCTGGGAGGAAGGAGTACAGAAATTGGGATTGTACGTGCATGGCTGGACCTGCTGGTCATCACAAGGCCAGGGGTCCCAGCAGGGAATTGGTACTGAGGTCTGGTGTGGAGTAATTACATTCACTCTTGAATGCCTATGGGCTAGAACAGAGCAGAGGGGTTCACGGAAAAGGAATTGGGTACATCCACATGTTCCCACTGAGTCACAGCACTTTCCTCCCAGCACAGAGACTAGAATTGCAGATTTGTTTTCATAGTCATCCAATATATAAAAAATTAAAATCTTACATTTGATTTTTCCCTCAAATGGCAAAGATGAAGGTTGATTGTATAGAGTGTCACAGAGAGGTACCTTACAACCTCAGGCAGGCCTGCCTTTGATGCAGCGTCTCCTGGACGGTGATGTACATCACTACATCAGTGAGGAGGAGTGGCCTAAATGCAGAGACAGAAGGAACTGAAACAGCTTGCCCCAGTCTTACTCCATTCACCTACACGCACAAGCCCCTGCCCCAGGTTCAGGGGCACAGTGTAGGTGGTTGCAAGTTACATAGGTGAATTTCTACTGCTGTTGGATTCAGTCATTACTCCATTCCAAGCCAATGTACGCCCCGCCCCCACTGAACCTCACCAAAAGAGCATGGTGGCATTTCCTTGAAAAGACCCTGACCTGTGGAGATAAGCTGGTCCAAGGAAACCCTCTCTTCTTTTATTCGTTGCAGCCAGTTGGGTGCGATGGGAGCCTGTACTCACCCCGGACGATGGACAGATGCAGGGTGTGTGGAGGGGACGGCAGCACTTGCCACCGTGTCTCGGGCAGCTTCCGAAAGGCAATCTCACAGATAGGTACTCCCTGCTACCACAGTCCGGAGACTTCACCTGCTACTTCTTACCACCAGCTGGCATGAAGGGTGACTGGCTTGAATGCGGGTAGGAGTTTCCCAGCTGCTTGGTGGAAAGAGCTGAAGAGTGCCGCCCCTGCTTAAATGCCTGTATTTTGTCCTTTTCACTTAATCATCAGAGGAGATTGGTTTGATGTGCTGTATATTAGGCTGGTAAGGTTTCCCTTCACCTCTTTACAGTAGGAAGCAGCTGGGGATCTATTTGTTCCTATTGATTTTGGCATCTTGCTCACCTCAGATAATGTGAAGAGATCAATGAATCTTCTTTTATTTGTGCTACGTGTTCATCTGAAACTTAAGCTCCTGTGGTGAGGGTCACAGTGTTTGTTTCAGCCTGCACTTAGTCCTCTGCTTTCCCGTCCTAAGGCTGGCACAGCTGAGGGACAGTCCCTCTGAAACTGGGCTGAGATTCATCCCTTGCAACCTCATGGCCCATTCCTCCACCCACAGAAGGAATAGACTGTGGTATGCTCATTAGTAATTAATTAACTGTGGTTTGAGGATGTTTTGGAACATCATTTCACACTGTTGTTATTTCACTAGTCTGCCCTACTTAGAAAAGCACTCACGCCCCTTTCCAGACCATGGGTACTGGTGCTAACCTCTCTATCAGTACGGGTACAGTTTTGGCCTCCCATTCCAGTCCTCATAAAATCTTACAGGATGGACAATACCTGCATTTCTAGCAGGAAAGACAAGCCGCCAAACCACGTAACTTTAAGAGCCTTCTTATTTCCTCTCCCTATAAAGGTCAATTTTTATGCTACTCCTGAGACAAATTCTGTTGAGTCAGGAGCTGAGGGGACCTCTGTTCAATATCAGCCCTGATCACTAGTAAGCTTTTTCTGTGCTCTTGGCAGAGAGAGCGTGAGAGCAAATTCATCCACACACCTAAAGCCACACTGTACACTTGTGCAGTTCCTTCCTGACTCCAAACCCAGCAGTGCTCAGGCTGAGCCTGAGAGACCTGTAATGGGACTTCAGAGGGGAGCTGGGATTAGAGCTGACAGACTGGTGCAACATGCATTTATGTCCTTAGCGTCCTGCCCCTGAAGGGCAGTGCTGCCCTCCTACATACACACTTTACCCACAAGCTGCTTTTCCTACCCAGAGCTTTTTAATTTGTCCTCATGATTTCCTCACTCTCTGTTCCCGTTCCTCAGGTTACGTGTTCATCACCAACATCCCTGCTGGTGCCACGGACATCCTCATCATTGAGCGCAGAAAAACAGAAAACATCCTAGGTAAGCAGAGGAACCGGATGGATGTGGAGATCCCAGTTTAGCTGCCTGGGAGGTGGGAGGAGGGCTCTGAGCACCCCCGCCTGTCCTGTGAGAGAGCTATCTATGAGCATGTCCTCCAGGGTAGCACAGGGGCACTTCATCTCTCCATAAACCAAGTCTACCACGTCTTCAGCAGCCAGCAGTAGGAAGGATATTTGGAAACCAAGCTCACTATGGGCAGTCCCTGTTGTGAAGACGTTTGTGGTCTTGTTGGAGAGGGAAATGAAAGCAGCAGGCATTGAACACTGCTGATCTGACCTGATGTGGAAGATGAACGCCGGAGGGCCTGCGGCTTTCCTCAGTCATGAGCTGTTTGCCGTCCTCAGTACCAGTGCAGCCCCAGTATTCTGCATGGAGTATCACATTTGTCCATTTTCTTTCTCTTTGAAGCACTCGCAGATGAATCCGGGCATTTCTTCTTCAACGGCAACTCCGCCATTGACAACCCCCAGAACTTCAGGGTAGCTGGCACGATCTTCAAGTACCGGCGCCCCCCGAGCCTGAACTCAGACGGGCTGGAGTATATCATAGCTCATGGGCCCACTAACCAGTCTCTGAATGCCATGGTATGTGAGGAGCTAGTTTTAGGCTTTCCTGTCTTGCCTGTCCCAAAATTGTGAGCCTCCCTCAGACAAAGGAAATATTAACCTGGTTCCCAAGCCAAACCTGAGCGTGTAGGTGGCTGAGGAAGCCAGATATTGTCTTGGGGGTGGTTTCCTCTTGAATTTATGAGGATGCTATCTTCTCTTAACATCCTTTCACAAAATGGATGTGTCTAGAAGAGGCCTCTGGGAAATATAAGTCCTTAAAATACAAATGCATTTGTTTTCTTTCTCTGTTTTCTCCAGTACTACAACTTTAATGGGAAAATGCCACACATAACGTACGACTACACTGTACCACGGACACCACCTCTCCAAACTGCAGCCCCTGCTGTAGACAGACCCCTCTATCATCACCTACCAGAGACCAGCCAGAACCATCCCATTCCAGCCAACTCCAGAGCTGCCCAGGACTTCAATGCGACGTGGCTTTCCCTGTCACCAGATGACACTGGTGAACAGCTTCCTTTAGGAGAAAGGCATGAAGATTTAGGCTTCGGCCACACACACTTCTTCCAAACCAACTCCACCAGTCAGACTCGGGACTGGGGCTGGGAACAAGGTGAAGAGAAGGAGAAGTATGACTTCCAGATAAGACAGGTCTACCATGCAAACACGGGAGAGGAAGAGGAAGAGGAAGCAGCAGCAATTGGTGGAGAAACAGAGTTGGGTTGGTTGCTTTGTTTTTCCTTCTCTCCCATTTTGTTCACTGAAAGCAGACATCCCACACTGGTCTTCTTGAAATCTAAGGTGGCTTTACGATCAGGGCGGACAGGAGGGAGTGATGATCAATAGTGGGGTGGAGGCTGTCAGGAAGCAGCAAGGGCCAGTAGTTCTGTAAGGGAAGGGGAGCTGGGAGAGGGTGGCCAGGATGTAGATCAGGCAGTGCCCTCTCCGGCAGGGCAGTCCCACGGCACCTGAGCTTGGCAAGCAGGGCAGCGACAGCAACAGGTCCCAGCAACAGTCCAGTGATAAGTGGGTGACAAGTCAAAAGCAAGGCAACAAGTCAAATCCGAGGTCAATCTGGGCAAGCCACACAACAATTCAGGGACAAAGTACACCTGCAACATTGCTCAGGCCAGGACTGAAGGCCTGGGCCTGAACTTAAAAGGAGCTTCTGAGCAATGGGCAGAGAGTGTGTGTGTGTGTGAGGTTGGTCAGGGCAATTAAGGCTTGTTGGTGCACCCTGATGTCAATTTATGGTTATGAGGACAAGTACTGAATGTTTTTTGCCTTGTTAAATACCACATGTTGAAGTATAAGCCATCCAATATATTTAAAGCATCCCTGTATTTTTCTTCCAGCTCTCAGGTTCAATCAGATTTCCATCAGCACAGCTGTACCTTACAGCATGAGGAGATCTGAGCTCTCAGAGAACAACCGCATAGCATCCTCCAGGCTTCGACTCTTCAGGCGACTGTGTCACCGAGACCCGCACAACACCGCCTTCTGTAGGGAGCTGCAGCACCTGGCAGCCAGGCTGGTGCCAAGGAACTCCACAGCAGGACTATGGACTGAGACAGCTGCCCGGTGGCCACAGGGCCTCCACAAAGCGCCGGCCCGTAAGAACTCACTGGAGGACTTGAAGGTGGAGGCATTTGCTGGGAGTCAGGGGGAAGCAGCCAACTACAGCATGATGGCATCTGTGGAGAACCCTTTGCTAGGTGCCAGCCCAACCGCGGACATCAGCCAGGCAGAGCCTCTGCAAGCCCCTGGCACTGAAAGGTGGCACTTGATTTCCTGGCAAAACAGGAGTGTGGTTAGCTGGGGAGGGAGGGTCAAGCCAGTCCTCTGGTAGTCTCACCGCTGTCCTTGATGCCCCCGTTCACCAGTGTCTATCCATGGCAGCCGCTGTAGTTGTAGATGCTTGACCAATGATGTGTCCTCCAAAGACTGATTGTCACAACTGGCCTGACACAGAGCTCCCAGAACATATTTCAGGTCCCCCTGCCTCTAAGGGATCCATTTAAATTGGTGCTGAAGGACCTGCGAGGCCAACACTGATGTGATTGTAAAGAAGGCCAGGAGTCTACAGCACGTCACATGAACATGTTTACCACCACATCATGCCCCTTCTGTCCCATTCCTCTGGGCACATAAGCTTCTGTAACTTCAATAAACATTTGTCAGGAGACCGAGGGCCAACTTTTAAACATTTCTGGCAAGCCACATGTGAACTCTCTGTATCTCATTATGTGATACTAAGAGGGACCTTGCTTGAGCTCTCCTTTCCAACCTAACATCATACCTCTCAAGGTGATAGTATGAACTGAGGCTAAGGGCACCTGCATGGTCAAAAGACCATAATATCCACAAGACTCACTATGAATGATGCCTCCTCTCAGAGGGATGTTGGTCCACGGCTATCCACAGCCTTGCTACTTGAATTCAGGAGGAGGATCAAGGCTTTACGCTCTCTGTTCATCAGTGGTCCATCTTGCCCAAGGCGGGGGAGATGGAGAGCAGAGACACTGGGTTTCTTCCCATCTTCAAAGACAGTGGGGAGGAATTTCACTATATTTTGTTTGCAGCAATTTTTCATTTTTAGCTCACACCGCTTCCTTTTTCCACAGTAATGAGTTTGATGTGAGCCCCGTGGGCCATGACGACATCAGCTTGGCTGACATGTATCGGTGGAAAGTCTCAGCTTATGCCCCCTGCAGCTCCACGTGCACTTCAGGTAGGTTTGGCTTCAAGTGACTGATCATATGAGGTCCTTGTTGGCTGTTGATGGAGAGAATACCGGTATTTTTTAAAATGGCAGGTAGATTTTCAGATGCAGAGAGCACTCCAGTAATGTAATCATGGTGGGAGGAGGGTTTTGGATCTGATGGAGCCTGACCGAGAGGGTCTTGATTGCCCAGCAGGTATCAGCACCTCCTATGCAATGTGTGTCCGGTATGACGGAGTGGAAGTGGATGAAACATACTGCGATGCCCTAACCCGACCAGAACCTACTCACGAATTTTGCACGGGGAGAGATTGCCAGCCTCGGTGAGTGGAAATGACATCAACTGTCCACGGGGATGGTATACCTTTATGAGGATCATTTTCTGCTGGAACAGGGCCAGCTGACAGTACAGCTGTTTCTGGGCTGGAAGGTACACCCAGCTAAGCCGTTGTAAGCAAAAAAGAGGGGAAGGAACGTCTAAGTTGCCTGCTAAAGGCAAAGTTGGCTTTCAAGACCAGCACTGCCTTAACACAGACATAGATGTGATGAGCAGATTCAGAGCAGCAGCTACTGGGTGAGGGAGTCCCAGGCGTGCGGGCACTCCCCAGCCACCCGGTGTGCCTTGTCCCCCTTACCTGGGTTTTCCTTTGTGCTTTCTCTCCTGGGGACTGCTTGTGGAGGTGGGAGACCAGCCGGTGGAGCGAATGCTCCAGGACCTGTGGTGAGGGCTATCAGTACCGTACTGTGCGCTGCTGGAAGATGCTGGCTCCAGGCTTTGACAGCTCCGTTTACGATGACCTCTGTGAGTCAGCTGGGCTGGCCAGGCCCATGGAAAGGAAAGCCTGCAAGAACAAGGCCTGTGGGCCCCAGTGGGAGCTCTCCGAGTGGTCCGAGGTAGGCAGCAGGGGAGCTTTGCCCCCAGAGGTAAGCAGCCAGGGCTGGGCTGGGACCTGGAGGAAGGTGGCTGGTGGATGTTGAGAAGCCCAGTTGCATCCTGGGGAAACAAGGATTTACCTTTACTCACGGCTCCCCTGTTCTGGCAGTGCTCAGCAGACAAAGGCCAGTGCAAAACATTTTTCTAAGGTCACTTCTCAAGCAGGACATCGACCAAATGAAAGCCCTGCCAGCAAGAGGCTCTGCCTCCCTCTTCCAGAAGAACTAACTAAGGGTGAATGGGGATATAGAGAAGCCAAAACCCAGCAAAATCCCTTTGACTTTCCACAGCCTGCTTGGGACTGGGGCAGCGGCCCAGTGGCTTTGAACAGCAGCCCAGGCATCAGCATCTTGGAGCATTGGAGCTCTAGGACCCAAAGTAAATAAGTGTCAGAGATAGAGGCAGACCCACCTTTTTCTGTCCCTGTTGGGGCCCTTCGCCTCTCCCTTAGTGCAGGCGGAGGAAAACGGGAGGAGGCATAGCTGCCCCCCTCGCCTTTGCTCATCCCCCTTCTTCTCTGTGTCTGAGCCCCGGGGCTGATTCTGTATGGCCATTGCAGTGTTCTGCCCGGTGTGGCACGCAGGGGACAATGAAGCGGGAGGTGCGCTGCTCAGTGGAAGCATCCCTCTGCGACGAGTCCCAAAAGCCCAGCAGCGAGAAGGCATGCACAGGCCCGCCCTGTGACCGACGCTGGACCACTTCGGATTGGGGCCCGGTGAGTCCGGAGAGTCTGCTTCTCCTTGCACCCGATGCGGGGGCGGGCAGGGCTGGCAGGAGGGAGCGGGTGGGCAATCATGCTGCTGCTCTGTCTTGGCTTTCTTCTGACAGAGAAACTAGCTAAAGAAACTAGAATAATCTCTTATTTTTGTGTCTTCATACTGAAAATTTTGGTTAGCTATTAAGTGAGCTCCATTCATTAATCTGGGAAGCCCACGGCACCTGGAGAATGGAAGCCCCTGACCAGTTGTACCTCTAAAGACCTTTGAGATCCAGTGCCACAGTCCTGGTGGCAGGGCTAGGCTCTGGACTCGGGTCTTCTGGCACCACCAACCTTGACCCCTGCACCTTCCTGCTTTCTGATGTGTCTAAATGCCCTTTATTCCTCCAAGTGCTCAGGTTCTTGTGGTGAGGGACGCATGAGCCGCTTCATCATGTGTCGCAACCTGGAGGGCAAAGTGATCTCCAACTCGCAGTGTGACCCAGCCACCAAGCCCCTGGCTGTCCATCCCTGTGGAGACAAGAACTGCCCTGCACACTGGGTGGAGCAGGAGTGGGACCAGGTAAAGCCAAGCCCAGCCCTGTATCCTCAACCCTCCTTTCCACCCCGTATCCTACAGGAGATGGTGGGAGCCTGGCTCTCTTGGCAGAGCAAGGTTGTATGGTATGACCTCCAGCCATGGAGCTGTACCCTTGTCTTAGCTCCTTTTAGAAAGAGGGAAGGGGTAATGAATACTTGCCCAGCTTGTCCCCTCCATACCCTATAGACCACACCAAACTTTTTGGCATTTGCCGCCTTCCCAGGGACCTCCATTAGAGGGCAGCAATGTCCTAAGGAAACCTCTCCCACCTCTGGCTCCCACCTCAGCAGAGCTCTTTGTCCAGAACCCGCACTCACCCCTCCCACGATTTTGGTCCCACCATTAAAGGGAAAGCCTCAACAAAACCAGCTTCATCTTTGATAAATAATAACCAGAGGTAAACCTGAACCACAGCGCAGATTCCTGTCCTGAAAGTCATGTCTGGACCATGGCTGTGTACTTGCCACTGGACTTAGGAGTCCAGTGAACATGGTCCAGGTGTCCCATTCTACTAAACAGTCAGTCTCTGCCCATCTGCTTACTCACCTTCTGTTGCTCTAGGTCCAAAGGCTTTAGGCTTCCCGATAAGAGCTGATCCAAATCCCAGAGCACCCAGAAGGAACATGTTGAGTCAGTTGTGGAATTTTGGCTTTGTCTTTATAAAGTCTTGAGCAAAATAGGGATTCACAAAGCACTACAGAAGAAAGTTTCTAGGGAACCAGAGAAGCAGCCAAGCTCTCTCCCCTCCAACCATAGTTAAACCTCGGTTCTCCTTTTGCTGCCCTTTGCAGCTGTTGACCTCATTCAACTGAGTCTGCCTCCAGCACTGGTAACAAGCACAAACTGGTTAAACCTGGGGACCCATGGCAGCTCTGTAACCCTCTCCTTCTCTGGCCTGTGGTGTGGGTCACAGACAATGCTACAGGGCAGTTTTTCAGCTGTGTCCAGGCTATTAAACTCGCCTGAACTCTGAAAGACCAGCTGAGCTCCCACCTTTGCGTGTGCCAGCTCCTTTGCCTTTGCTGTGTTCTCTTGGCTGATCAGCTACAAGGACGGATGCAGACCAGCTGCATTTCACCTGCCATGGTGAAGAAGGGCACAAAGCAGTGAAATTGTAAACTGGCAGCTGCCTCCATGAGTATTGAGGAGCAGAGCTGAGCTAGAATCAGATCCTGCCTCTTGCTGCTTCTCTTGGTGGTGTCCTGAGAGAGTGAGGCCTCTCAGCTAAGCCTGCGTAGCTTTGGGCTCAGCAGTACTTGTCAAATCACCTGCAGTGCACCAGTTTGGTCCCCTTGGGCCCACGCAAAGCTTGTCAGTACTCCAAGATGCAGGTTGCTACATGAATACGCTACGCGGTTTTTGAGAACATAGATACACATAAAATAAGATGGAAACAGCCTCTTGTAGGGTTGGAGCCAAGCCAACAACCTTGGCTGCTCCAGGTCCCTTGCGGCAGCTGCTCTCAAGGCCAGACAAGGTGAATTCGACATTACCAGTGCTGGCTAGACACTAATTAGCAGCTCTTGTCCTCGCTCCCTAAGAAAGGCATCTCCTTTGCAGACACCCATTGCTCCTGTGATCTGGGAAGCACTACTTCTGTTAGACTAGTGTTAGCATATGCATATGCATTAAGCACCTTGCTTCTGAGCAGGCTGCCATCTTACCTTACCTAACCATTTGTTACCTGGCTGTTACGTTCTCTTTCCCAGTGCAATGCCAGCTGTGGGCGAGGGATGAAGACCCGGGTTGTCTTGTGTGCAGGCCTGGAGAATGGTGTGTACAGGGAGTACCCTGAGAAGCGCTGTGAAGCCTCTCAGAAACCTGAGGAACAAGCTGCCTGTTTCAGGAGGCCATGTTCAACGTGGTTCACTACCTCCTGGTCTCAGGTAGGGCTTGCAGTGGTGGGGAAGGGGGAGAGGAGGCCTCATAACCTTGGTTGGTGGAGCATGACCTGCACTGAGGATTTCTATCAACCTGTTCTGCTGAGGGCTTTGTTAGGTCTGGATGGGACCATGGGCTCTGCTCTTCTGCAGAGCCGGCAGCGGGACTGACACGCGGGAGCTGGGGAAGACCTTAGAGCACGTGGGTTATTGCCTCAGGCAAGAGCGTGCACTGCACTGCAGGCAATACAGCTGTGTCTCCTCCTCTGCCAAGAGTTCTGTTTTTCCCTGCTTTCCCTTGATTTTAACTGGGGAACATTTAGGGAATGGGAGGACAGGGGAAGCGGGGCCTGGCTCGCAGCAGCCATTTTCTCCGTCTTCTATCACAGCATCAACACGCAAAGCAAAACCGATACCGAGTTGCATTAAAAAGATGAAAGCAAACTCCTCCCTTGCTCTGCCCCAACCCCGGCTCAGGGAGGCTCTCCTCCAGTAACAAAAAGGGAGCATAATGGGATTTGACCCAAATCTCAAGAATGGTGTCCAAAGCAGGGACTGGGAGGCCTCACTGGAAGAACGAACTTGGGAACTATGGAAAAATAAAAAACCGCCTCTCACGATCCCTTGCCTCTCTCTCGATTCCGACAGTGCAGCAAGACATGTGGTGCTGGTGTGCGACTGCGTGAGGTGAAGTGCTACCAGGGGGAAGCGCTGGCTCAGGGCTGTGACCCCACTTCCAAACCAGAAGCCAGGCAGACATGCCAACTCCAGCCGTGCCCCACAGAGGCACCAGGTAAATCCGGGAGGACAGGGAGGGAGAGGAGCCCTTGGGAGCCCCTTGCTCTGTCCACCTCTGCTGGGGAAGCACATCTCCTTTTTAACTCCCTTCTTGGCACGCTTCTGCTCCCCAGAAGAAGACTGTGAAGACAAAGCGACGGCCAACTGTGTGCTGGTGCTGAAGGTGAAGCTGTGCTCTCACTGGTACTACAGGAAGGCTTGCTGCTGGTCGTGTCGGCTTAAGTCACCCTGACTGCTGCCAGGCCCTACTTCCCTTCCAAGTTCGGGGCAAGAGCTCCCTTGAGCCAGACTTTACCACTTGAAGCCACCCCACTTGGCTTGGCTGTGGAGCCAGTCCCGGTAGACCAGCCAGCTCAGTGAGGAAGGATTCCTAGGACTTAGTCATCACTGTTCCCTCTCCACCAAGAGGATTTTACACAAGACAAACCATCATTTCCTGGAAAGCTACTGAGAAGTGAGTTGGGGAAAGCCTGACCCTGCCGTCGTCACCTCCAAAGAGCTCTAGTTGGAGGCGGTGGGGCGCAGAGGCCAGCCCGCAGCAGGGCACAGACGGCAGCAGCCGTCTCTCTGCTTTGCCCTGCAGATTATTCTACAAGGGCAATTTCCAAAACACACCAAAAAAATTCTGTGTCACAATAAAGAGCTAAACTGTAAAACTGTGGTTTTGGGATGCGTACACCTAGACCAGAGGCAAGGGAGGAGGAGGGACACAAGAGGAAGGGAAGCAGCAGCAGGAAGAGTGGGGAGGAAAAATCCTTGCAGCAATACAGCTTCCAGATAAACCCCATTTTGTGTTGCCTGCCAAAGAACAGCACTGACTCCTGTTTAGTATTTCAAAGTCCTTGTTTATTTCTGACATTGAATTTGGACCCATAGCTGAACAACAAAGACAGAGAAGAATAATCTGAAATGGAAAAAGTCTGGGATCCCAACCCCTACCCCGTCCTGTTCCTCCACCATCCCCAAAACCTTAAAACCCACAGCTGCATCTCTCACGTTTCCAGCCCTTTCAGACTCGCGGTCGTCTGTAGCTGTGCCAGGCCCAGGGTGTTGTGTCGACCGTGGGGATACCCCTCATCTTGGCCATCCAGCTACCCTGGAACTGCCTCGCTAGCCTTGGCGCCTCGTTAGCCGGCAATAGGTTCATGCTTAATTTGCATGTGATGAAGATGACAATGTGGTCACCTTCCTTTCACCAGAAGAAGCAAAAACCCCCTGTGTTATTCCCACGCTCCGGAGGTCACGACCCGGCACGTGCTGCTGTTGCGGAGGGAAGCCAAGAGGTAGAGTTGGATGCCGGGAGCCGCCGTGCCGGCGAGCTGGCTCTGCGCCCCTGGAGGGGATGGCATCGCGGGGATGGCTGGCAGAGCCCTGCAGGCGGCAGCCCACGGGTCACGCTGGGACATACTAACTTGTGGTTCCCAGCGGGACGGAGACCTAGCTGAGCAGATGCTCTAGTGGGAAAGGATTTATTGAGTTAGGTGAGATTTTTTTTTTCCATTTACAGACTGTATTTTCAGGGAGGAGCACTGGCTGGCTGGGAAGCAGTAGGAGCTATGGACTATTGGCCAGTGGGATCCAGAGCGCTTTGCTGCTGCTAACTTCCATCTTCCCTCCTGCCTGCCCGTAATGTGAGAGGACATTTAAAGACCCGCTATCGCTGTTTGGAGAAGGGAAGGAGACTTAGACAGGCAGCTGGACTGAGTCTCAGGATAATGGAAATGTAACGTCATTCTGGGACGGAGGTGGGGGAGATGGTGGACGACGTTTTCTCAAAAGGCTGTGTAAAATGTGGGCTGGGGCAAGGTGTTTGGTTACAAGGACGGTCACCACGTTTGGCGTTCATCTGACTCCTGTTCTTCGGGTAGTTTGGGCAGAGGTGACAAGGTGTGAGCAGGTCCAAAGTGTAAATTAGCCTTTTGCCTGATAATGTAGGCATCTGACGCTCGCGCAGCGTGCACCTCCATGCTGAGACCTACTTTTTCTGTGCATGAACGGGGAGGTTAAGTCCAAGTCCTGTGAGCAGCAGGATTATTTCTAAATTACGGTGGTGGAAAAAAAAAACCCAAACCACATTTCGGAGCAGTCGTATCCTATATTGCAAAGGCACGGCAAGCCTTTCCTGCCATGGCCTCCAGCAGCATCCGCATGGCTGCTGGGATCGTTGCTGTCCGCGTCCCTCCTCCTTGCCATGAATGGGAAGCGCTCAGCCGAGCGGTCCTGCACCCGTTGCTATGGAAGTGCCCGTGAATTGATGGAGATGTCCTTTTAGTAATTTTTCACCTAATTTGATTCATGGAGGAAGAAGGAACTTTCCCACATTCATTTTTGCGGAAAGGCGGAGTCACTGGCTGTCATTACCAGCCGCAGAGACGGTGAACTCGGGCTTGGGTCTTGCATCCTTTTCTTCCAAACGCAAAAGAGAGGGGACCCCGACAACCTGAACATCGCTCTCTGGTGGGAGGTCGTGGGCCCTGCAGAGGAGCAGATGGCACCCGGTGGTCTCTGCTGTTGCTGTCGAAAGCGAAAGCCACCCTAAAGCCAACCTTCCTCTGGTCGTCCAGAACTGTCAGGGGGGGCTGGTAGGGCTTCGAACACTGAAGGTGACCAAAACTACAGTCCTTTAGGGGTACAACTCTTCCTGTAAGTAAAATCTTGCCGTTTTTATGGGTCCAAGTTAAAATTGCTCCTAAGAAAGCCTGTGAAGAGTAGAAGAGGTGGGGGCTTTGGCTGCAGAAGGGTCAGCCTGGGCCCGTTTGCGTAGGTGAGCGGTTTTGCGAGCAACGTTGCCTCCCCTGGCGGTGATCTAAATTCAGTCTAAATTCATGTCTTGAACTTCTTCAGCACGTGCAAAGACCGAAGCAGGTGGGAGGTGGTGTCCTACCTTACACTCGAACAGAAAACCTAACTGCTAGCAGCGACTAACGCAGTATGAGGGGAGCAGGACGACCTGGATCTTCCCTTCTTCACTTTCCCGTCGCCGAGGAGTGCTGCCATTCCCAGCTCAGCGGCAGGATCTGCCGGGGGTGGCAGCTGGTGGGTGGTCAGGCATCGCTCCGCGTGCCGGAGGCGGCGGGACATTGCCTCGGGTGGCTGCGTGGGGACACTGGAGGCCCCGTGCTGGGCTCGGGGAGCCGGGGGAGCCTGGGGTAATTAAATTAGGTTGTACTGTACATAGCCCTCGTTAGACAAGTCCCTTCAGGAGATAGAGTAGAATAATAATGACACTTATGATGGGTTCGGAGGTGGCCGGTTTAACGTCACCCTTCGAGGTCTCTCTCGTCTTCTCGCCTAGAAAGCTTAGCCGTGCTGGGCGGTTCCACAGGAGGACCGTGCTGGTCTGGGGCTGGGTTTATGGGGTCCTCCCTGTGGGAACCCATCCCCCAGAGACAAGTGAAAAGCCCCTTCCCTCGAGCGGGCGCCGGCCGTGGGCACCCTGTGCTAGTGGCGACGGTGACTACACCTCCGTGCTGATAGCCCGCGGGTTGGGGAAGCTCTCGCGGAGGAGGCCGTGGCGGCTCATCGGGTAGCTTTGCAAGGTGGCCATGTTGATGGGTGGCCCCATCTCCTTGTAGCATGCGGGGGTGTAGGTGACCCTCTCGCCCCCGTTGCGCACCATGTCGGCAGTCCGGATGTAAAAGGGGGAGGCGTAGGGGGAGCAGGTCGGGCAGTAGTTGTGGGCCCCGTGCTGGTTGAGCTCGCTGGGGGGGGGCGCGGGGCTGCCCTGGCCATCCACCATGCGGGAGCTGCAGGCGTTGCAGGTGCCCAGGTGCGAATGCGCGGGAAGGTCGGGCTCTTCCTCTTCCTCCTCCTCCTCCTCCTCCTCTTCCTCATCGGAGTCATCTTTCTTGCAGCAGTAGTACTGCGCGAAAGGGGAAGGGGGTGTATGAGGGGAAGCGGAGCAGCCGGCGGCCAGATTCGGCTTCACATTTGTCCCTGCCACGTCCCCGTTCCCCTTGTCCCCCTGCCTGGGAAACCCCCCGCTGCTCCCCTCCATCGGTACCCGGGTCCTGCTGAGCAGCAGAAGCCGGGCAAAACCTGGACCCGGGCGTGCTGGGGGAGGCAGCTGCCGGGGAGCCCGTCCTCCCCCCTGCCTGCGACGTTTGCGAGGGGAAGGTATTTTACCGTGCCAGTTGGAAAGTATTCCAAGTAACGGCTGTGCTTTTCATCACATGGGCACTGCTGCATGGCACAGACTTCGCATTAACTTTTAAAGAGCAGGAGGCTGGAGCTAGCTGTTGTTGAAAGCCTCCTCGTTTAATTTACAGGGGGAGTAAAAAAAAAAAATAAAAAAAAAAAAATCTCCATCTGGTATTGCAAACCCAGCCAAGCCTACACCTATGTTAGCATCGGCTGCAGAGCCTCAAAAGCCTTTGGGGAGTACACCCCACGCCAGGAGGAGGAAAAGCGGTAACTCTGCAGCACCTGGCGCGAAAGGGGGTTTCAACTCCCTGCCCATCACAGGCAAGAAACCCCCTTCGAGATGCCTCCCGCACCAGCAGTTCGGCCCGAGGAGCAGCGCCGCCGCCGGGGTTCATGGCAAGATGGGGGACGGCCACGGGGCTCACCTGTAGCCTACAGTAGCAGAGCACGGCAATGATGCACAGTAGGATCACCGTCGCTAGGATTCCCCCGGTGATAACAACAGTTCCCGCTGTCATCCGACCGATTCTCCATCAAACTCTGAAAGGCAGGGCCACAGGGCCAGACACGCGTCACCCTGGGACACAGAAGTCACCTACCACGACTTTGACGTCACATCACAGACGTGACGCCCATGAGGCATCCCAAAATACGGCATCCCTGCTCCTCCCTCCCCAACCGGAAAACTATCACCCAATATCATTCTCCATCTCTTAGAGAGAGGACATCTGAGATGTGGCACCATGTCCCCCTGGTGCCATCACTGCCTCTGGCTTGGGGTCTTCAGGAAACAACCCCGTAGTCCACCCACAGAGCCCCCCTCCTCGCTGAGCCAAAAGGGCTGATTTCCACCCTCCCAGCAGAAAATACAGCTGCTGCTTCAAAATGTAGAAGCAAACAAGGGTTTACATTGGGAAAAGCCAAAGGGGAGACTTTGAACTCCACAACTGTGGCAATTTGAGCCCAAAAAATGCACCCCGGCCGCCTGCTGGGCACCGACGGGTCTAACATGGGCTTGGAATGGAGCCAAGCAGCCCCCACCGCCGTCCCCACGCCACGGGACCCGGGGGCTACTTACGTTCAGTGACGGAGGCGTTGGACCTGGAAGGAGCAGAGAGAGAGGTCAGCCGCGGCCCGCCAGCCTCCCTCCCCTGCGTTTCCCCACTTCCCGAGAATTCGCCCCGCTGCGGGACCTGCGGGAAGCCCCGCTTCACATCCCGCGTTCCACAGGGACGGGGCTCCTGGGGCGCAGGAGTCGCGCCCCTGGGAGCCTCCGTGGTGCAAAGAGCATTTTGCGCCCTACGGATGATGGTGATTATTATAATTTATTATTTTCTTTAATTTGGAGCAGGGAAAGGAGGCATTTCCCAAGCTCGGAGAAATACTCTGCAGGCCAAGGCTGTGCTATCGGCGGCTTGTGAATCACTCAGCTTCACAGGGTGAAGGCCTGGCTTAGTCAGCACTCGGCCTTTTCCTCTTTAAAATTAATTATGGAGGAGGCGGATGCATCATCTCGCAAGCGGACAACGGTTTACGTGCTGCTGGGAAAAGAGCTCTCCCCTCCACCCTCTGTGGGGCAGGCGAACCCCGGTGTCCCCCCGCCACCCCACCGGCACCTACCCAGAAAAGGACAGGCAGGGCGTCACGGTCACGCCGGGCCCGGGGCGGCCGGCCGGGACAGGCAGCGCTGCATGGCCACGGGGAGACGCCAGCAGCCCTGGGATGGAGGACAAGGAGAAAAACCCACCATCAGCTTGTCCGCCCCTGCACCACCACCCAAGGGGGCTGCCCAGTGTCCCCATCCCTGCTGATGCCACCTCCCCGCGGCAGGGCTAAATAAGTTGCTTTTTTAGGGAGACCGGCAGGAAAGGTGGGCGCTGGGAAGGTGGGTAAACCCAAGCCGCCATGATCCCCCACCCGAAACCTGCAATTTCAGCAAAAGCGAGCGAGAGGCACCCAAGAAGCGGGTGCAGGAGCCGTCCCGCACCCATCGCCCCTGTCACCCCCACCCTCCGGTGACGCCTGGCGCAACCGCATTTCATTACTGGTCCCCGCATCCCTCTGTGCCTCCTCCGGAGCAAGGCTAATTGATAGGGCCCAAGTGCCAGCCGGTTGCAGCCAAGGAGATCTAATTACCTGCTCTCCACGAGGGAGGCCCTAATTGAGGGAGGTGGCAGCTTCCAGACGAGACCTGCCCAACTCTGCCCCTGCCCCCTCGCTGCTGCATGTGCCGTTGGGCACCACAGGGAACCACCACCCCCCCCCCTCCAAAAATCCCCCCCCTCACTCCGCTGCAGTGATTTGCAGGATCCTGCCAGCCGCAAATTGATTTTCAGCTCTTGGAAAGTTCCCGTACGAAGCCAAAAGGCGGGCACCCATTGGATTTCCTCCTCGAGCCGCTCTCGCGCACAAAACAAAGGCGAAAAAAAAAACCAAAACCTTGAGAAATCAATAGGTCCATAACGCAGCTAATATCTCCATCCATCAGGGGACCCGACGCAGGTCTAATAATAGAGACCGACACGCTCGGCTCCTGCACCCTGTTACCAAACTGCGCCCCAAAACATTGCCAAGAGCAAAGGGCACCAGGGATGGTGGGGGGACATGTGGGAGAGCCTTCGATGGAGTTATCACCTCCCCAGGTGCCATCCTCAACAGGGAAAAGCTGAAGGTGGGTGGCTGGAAAAGGCAAACGTTGACCTTTGATGATCCCCAAGAGGGACGCGCCGTGAGCCGGGCGGTGATGGATGATGCAGGCGGCCGTTCGCGTCCAGAGAACTTCATTTCATGGGCGCTGTGATTTGATTTAGAGCTCAGGGAGCAGCATCCAATTAGCCTGAGGTTTGGAGCAAGCCGGTGGCCTCGGAGAACGACCCTGGGTGGGGAGGGACTGGCCCTGGGGACCCTTTGGTCACCTCCAAGCCCGACCAGCGCTGCCTCGAGGGCAGCTGGGCTTCCACGTGCCCCATCTCCGGCACTCCCGTTCCTGGACTTGCCAGGATCAGTGTTTCACTGGCCCCGTTCAGGAGCCGGGCTCCTGCTTATTAAAATAGAGAGCGTTAAAAAAAAAAAAAGGCAAAAATTAAAACAAAGCAGAAGAGAAGTAAGTGTTGCCTTTCCTCATGTCTTTGGAGGTGATGCTTTTGGAGAGGAGGAAGTTTCCTCCCCTCCTCCCCCCAAAATCCTGCTCACTGGCAGCCTAGCAGTTCATTTTCTACCCAGTTTGTGCCTATAAAATAGTTTGTGCCTATAAAAGAGCCTTCTCTAACCCACAGCGCTCTTCTGCAGGGATGCAGAAGGGGATGCAACACCTCCCAGGGATGGAGCAAAGAGCCCCAGTCTCAGGCGCAATTGAGGTCTTGGGAATTCTAAGGTAAACGTGCCCAGAACGGGGCAGGACAATGACAATGGCCTTTTCCAGCCCTCGCAGGGACCACACAACAGCCGCAGCAGCCGCGTCCATGCCACTGGGGATCAGCCCACGTCCATTTTCCATCTGGCCCCTGCCAAGCACATCCCAAACTGCCGGGAAAGGGGCATTTTGGGCTCCACTGGCTCAGCTCCCCCAGGGCTTGAGCACTGCATGGCCCCCCCACCCCACCCCGGCAAAAGCGCCGTACATTTTTAGGCATCCCCAAAAAGCCTCGGGCTGCCCTGTGAGCTGAGCCGAGCCCCGTGGCTCCTGCTCCCGCAGCGGGACGGGATGCGGAGGCACGGCAGGGGGATGCACATCTTGCAAAGCCAAACTCCCCGGGGGCGCAGTCCCATTTCTCCTTTTGGCTTAAAAAGAGAGTTGAGGGTTGTTTAAATACTGCGTTACCCTCCCTGCCCCTCCCTGGCTTTCGGGAAGCGATTAGAGACAGTAGGCAGTGGTGTCACACTGTCCCCGATGGGGACGGGAGCGGGCGCAGGGAGGGTCCCCGGCCGTATCGAACTCCTCCGGGCAGGCGTGCAAAACCGCTTGCTGCAGAGATACATTTTCTTTAATTGATGTCGCCCCGCAGCGCAAAGTTACGGCCTGAAAAGCGACTCCGGGAACGAGTGGCATCGCAGGCTTCTATATTTATTCTCCTTCAATGACGTCCATAGCAGATTTGCACGGTTTGCAAGTCGATGGGGAGGTTTTTGCCAACCGCCAGCACTCTCAGCCCAGCTGAGAAACTCCCATCCTTCCTCTCCCGGCGCATCCCACCAGCCCCGAGCTCACCTCGCCATCCAACAAGGGTCAAACACTGACACAAGAGCTCGGGAGCAGGTTTCAGGCTCGGGCTGAGCACGGCTATTTGCCGTGAGCATCATGCCGAACCTCGCTGCCGAGTCCTGCCCCAGCCCGGGCTCTGCTCTCCCGGTTTTCGCTCTGCAGCTCACGGGCTAATTCAATGAAATGTCTGCCTGGTAAATTAGCCCGGCTGCTGCCTTACCAGAATCATCTCCCAGAGCCTAATTGGAAAAAAACAGCATCAGGGCTGCCTTTTCAAAACAGATCATGGCAGCAAACAACAGGGCAGCTCCCGGGTGGCTGCGTCCCGCCCCTCGCGGGCTCAGCCTCGTGGGATTCGGGTGGATTAACCCACGGTCGCAAACCTCAGCGAGGGGACGAGGACGTGAGCAGCACGGCTCCCCTCTGCCATGGGGCAGGAAGGGGCACACGGGGAGGGCTGGGACCCTGCAAACTCGTCACACGTCGGATGGTCTGTGCTACAAGACCTAAGAGGACGAGACGAGTCGTGGGGGAGCAGAAACAAGGAGACCCTCCTAAATGAGCTGAGCCCAAATGAAAATTCACCCAGAGAGTGAAGGCAACGCGGGATGCGAGAGGACGCGGGGGCTGCACCCAGCTGACGGCCCCCCAGCAGCCCCCCCCGACAGCCCCAGCACTCGCCCCCAGGCTTCTTGCCCAGGTCCTAAACCCCTGGGTCACTTTGAAGCCTTTAAACTTTGAATTAAGGGATCCGTGGGGGTCGCCAGGGAGCTAAACCTGCTGCCCATCCCAGGCCCTGCGGACGCTGAATTTTGGAGGAGTTACAAATTGCTGCTTTGATTTACCCTTGCACATCAGCCTGCTCAAGCCCCATCACCCAGGCGGGGGCGGGATGGGGCCAGCCCCTTCTCACTTTTGATAGACTGTTAATAAATATATTGAGGAAAAAGCATCTTTAAGGCATAAAAATTGCCTGTGGCACTGGGCAACCGGAGCAGCCCCGCTCCCTCCCGCAGCAATAAAACCCCTGTGACCTGCGCTCGGCTCCATGGCTGGTTCTGCCCAACTTATATTTGAGTTCGGACCAGGCTGCGGACGGAAACCACAGCGGTGGCTGGGAAAACGTTGATTTCCGCCTGCTGCAGAGAACACCAAAACGGGCTTTTCCCAGCAGAGAGGGTGTTTTGTGCACCCTGTTTCCTACCCCAGGCTTTTTTGTGCCCTGCGGCCCCTCGAGCCACGCGAGGTTTGGCCCCAGCAGTTTTGCAAGGGAAACCACAGCCAACACCCGGCTCCTTGCTCCCGGCCGCCGCAAGGACAGCCAGGTGGCAGAGGTGACACTGCCCCCGCCGCTGAGGCTCCAGCAATTTGCGGTCAGTCATCAAAACCGAAAATCCCGTGCCCTGCCGCAATCCCGCCCTCGTGTTCCCTCCACCACCCGCACCAGCTCCCCGGTGCCTCCTCCCAGCCCCGCTCCTCCCCAGCCGAGGGATGGGAAAGAAGAAACACCGACAAGGTTTTCAAACCACCTCTTTTCTTGCAAAAGCTTTGTGGGAAGGGCAAGTTACTAACGGCAATTAACAAAACCCAAACCACTTCAAGGGTGGAAGCCGCCAGCCGGACCCCGGCTCCTGGGTCGGCACGAAGGGCTGGGCTCCTGCTGCTAACACCATGCTCCCGACCCACCGAGCCCAGGAGATCCCCTCTCCTGGCGTCAAACTCTTCCAAAAAAACACCTTCTTGCCAATTCAGGTTTCCTCTCTCCCCTCCCAGGCCTCATCCTGCCCTACAGGAGCCCAGGAGACCTTCCCCGCCGGCAGCAATCGCCTTTACAGCCACATAGGACTCAGCATCCCCCTAAAATCTCCAGGCGCGGCAGCGCCGGGTGTGCAAAGCCCAGGTACATCTTGGGACTGGCTGGCACATCCCCATCCCCGTCCCAGGGAGACCTCCCAGCACTTCACAGACTCTTGGAGGAAGGGTGGCTTTGCAGCCTGGGACGTCTCAAGTGCAGATTACACCAGTATCTCGTTACTTGGGCATCTCATCTCCCCTTTATCTCCTTAAACCACTATTCAGATCCTATCTCGCCTGCCTGTGCGGATTAACTGGAGCCATGCACAGGGGTAGGGACAGAGGGACACAGAAGGGACCGTCACCCCATCCTGTCCCCCCAGGCACACATATCAACATGCAAAGCCCACGACCAGGGCTACACCTGGATTTAGGCAAGTCCCTGTATAATTATACACCCTTTGCAGCCCCTCCTCGTTGCAGGGCAGCTTAAAAACCCAGGGCAGGAAAACGACACCTCCCTCCTCATCCCCCCATGCATCTCCTACCCGCTGCGTTTACTCGGCCGGCTCCTGATCCGCCCAGCTCTGGAGCTACGGTGGGTGGGTGCAGCCCCGGACGTGGTGAAGGCATCAGAGACGGGCAGCCCACGGTGGGAAGTGGGATGGGGATGTTCCTGCCCTGACCCACACGGCTCATCTCCCGCTGCTGCGCCCGGGGTCCATCCCGGGGCTGCTCCTGGCAAATGCCGTGGCCGAGCCCAGGCACACGTGCTGGGGAGCCGCTCCGCCATGGTCCCAAAATAACCAGCGACAAAACGGGTGGCATCAAGCCAAGTCGCACCGAGAAGGGCTTTTGAGATTATGCCCCACGTCAGATCCCCGCAGGCTCTCCGGAGCCAGCCAGGACCTGGCCAGCATCCCTCCCGCGGGCACCACCTCTCCCAGCACCCAAATATGCCCCGCGACGAGCGACCACAGCAGCAGCATCTGCACTGGGAGCAGAGCAAGGCTGCGGGGAGCCAGAACGCCGAATGTGAGACCAACCCTTGCCAAAAAGCCAGAGCATTTTGCCGCACGCGAGTGCTAAAGGCTCAGGACCATGCCTGTGGCCACAGCCAGCGGAGAGCCGGAGCCCAGGGCTGGATCCTGCCGTACCACGGATCCCTGGAGGACGTGGCCCTGGAGAGCAAGGAGTTGGGTCTCATTTGCAGCCCACGTTGCCCCTAAATCCCCTGCCACAGCAGCGCCCGGGTGTTCACAGGGTACAGCACAGGAGATGGATCCTCACGAGCGCAGGAAGGAGCGGGAAGGGTTATTTGCTTCTACCCCGACGTCACCCTTGGTGTCCGCACAAGCTCGTTGCGTCGCTGTAGATATCCCACGACTGATTTAACCCGCTGGTAAAGCACCCACACAGCACCAGTGTTTCCCCTGCATCAGCCAGCATTCCCAGCACTTGCCCTGGAAAAGGCGAGGTGGCACCAGCAAAGCCAAATGGGGCAGCAGGGACCTCTTTTAAAGCTCTCAGCCTCCAGCCATCCACACTGAGGCCTCAGGGGGGTGGAAGGTCCCGGTGATGGATCAGGATCCTGGTGATCCCACAGCCTGGAGACCCTCCCCAGCAGTGGGACAGAGCCGGCCTCCCTTCCAGGATGCTCCGCTGTTCATTCCCAGCCCCGGGAGGGTATTTCTCCAGCACCCTCATCGCTCCGAGATGAAACCTTCACCTTCTCAGCACCCATTTATTTTCACACCAGTGGGCTCTTTCCATCAGGACAAGGGGACGGAGACCTCAGCCCGATCCCTCCGTTCCCCAGGGGCTGCAAACCCAGCCCGCAGAAACACAACCTTCTCCCCAGTTTGATTTTCTTGCTGCCCTACCCCGGGAAGGTGCGTTCCCTGCTCTCCAGCAGGGCTCATCCCACCGGGGAACCCAGAGGCACCAAATGCATCTTCGCCCCGGGCACAAATTTGGAACAGGAGGATCAATCCCAGCAGAGGCATCGTGCAACACAGTCTGGAGCATCCCCGCAGAGCATCCCCAACAAGACCCAACCGAGCACAGCAGCGAGTTTCCCACTAAAGATGTTTTTTTTTTTTCATTTCAGCCAGTTTCTCACTGGCTTTCTTTGAAACGACCCCCAGGACAGCTTCTCCTCCAGGCACCACCTTGGTATCTCCCTCCTTGCCCTGGACATCGCTGCCATTTCACCCTTTCCACCACTCCCATGAAAATCCTCTGCTCAATTCCCACCCGGAGCTGCCCTCGCCGCCCTGTCCCCGTTGTTCCCAGCCTGACGTATGAAACACGACTTGTGCAAAACCCTTCCGTGGAGCGGCAAACTCTGCTCCTGAAAGCAAAGCCCGGGGAAAAAGGTCTGGCCGAGGCTGGAGCCTCTGGGATCCCATCGGCTTCAGCCGCCCCCCCAGCACAGCACACTCGGGCAACGCTGTCCGAGTCGCGCCGGGGCGGATCTCT
The DNA here is from genome assembly GCF_964199755.1 of Larus michahellis. Lineage (NCBI taxonomy): Eukaryota > Metazoa > Chordata > Aves > Charadriiformes > Laridae > Larus > Larus michahellis. The sequence goes on along the minus strand of NC_133903.1, from coordinate 23,773,589 downwards.
TGTGCCTCGACGTCACCCCATTTATTTGTTTTGCTAAAATAAATTAAAAAATTAATTCTCCCTGCTCAACCCCTGGTTTTAACTCCTGCCCTCCCGCCGCCTGGATAACGCTATGGGGCCAGCGGCTGAAACAGCGACCGTGCGTTTGAGGGACGCTGCTCCTTGGGGACGTGCAGGGGATGTCCCCCTGCGTCCTGCCAGCATCTGCCCTCCTGCCTGCCTACGAGCGTGCCAGCGAGGCAGCCACTGCGGAGGGATTAAATTAGCAAAGACATCATTAGGGGTAACTGGGCTGTTTACCAGTTGGGTGGAGTGAAGGAAGATGAGCCTTGTGTCTGCCCACGAGGAGAAAGGCCACCAGCATCCCTCTTGGCTCACGAGCTCACTTTAAATCCCATTTACAGCTAGGAAAACTATACGGATGGCTGTCAGTGATGCACCACGCTTTCCCTTTCACGTTTCGGTGCTCGCCTCCCGTTCATCTCCCTCCAGCCGTTGGGCCGGCTGGGATCTCCCCCAGCTGCCCACCAGATCCGGGTTACAAAGGACACGACCATCAGCACCTTTAACAAACCAGGAGCCGCAAACCAGGGCTGGTTACACCTCTGCCCACTTCTAGCTGGGCAGGTGCCCTTCAGCATCAGGGAGCAGATAACCCCCAGGCCACCATTCCTCCAAAAAAAACCCCCAGCCCTAGGGCTGGTTATAATTTAATCCCGCTCCCACGGTAGCCGCAAACCCACACGGTGCTTGGGAAACGTCCTTTTTTCCACGGGGAAAGGGAGATGGCGGGCGCCGTGTCCCAGCCCTGGGGTGGAGGGCGGGGGGTAGCGCAGCCTCCTCCTGCGCATGATGCAAGACCTGCTGCTCCCACTGCCAGCATCCCCCCGGCGTGTGCGCGCCGAGCAGAAACAGAGATTTATTTTAATGACTCATTAATGCCTAATTGCATTCAGGCAGCAATACAGAGAGAGGAGCCTCCCACGTGCGGCAGTACTACAGTCAGGAGGGCTCTCAAAGCCTCCCCGAAAGCGCAAGGCAGACAGACTGTCTCTTTTTGGCGGGGCCAGACAGCAGGGCCAGATGCTGGCTCTGGGGCAGCGAGGCTTTGTGGTCGGGATCCAAAAAAAACAACCCAGAAAAGTCTCTTGTTCGTCTCTTCATTCACTCCTCCTACCCTCCACAACGCCCAGGAGCTGCCGCCTCCATCTGCCCAGCGCGACGGTTGCCACCGGCGGCTCATCCCTGAGCTCCAGGGAGGAGACAAGACCTGCCCCGGAGCCTCAGACCAGCAGCTATTTCAGGGGCGACCACCTCCTAGCCCTACGGACACGTGTTTTTAACTCCCCTGTGGTTTTAAGGAGCCTGTAGCGGGAGCGGGGATCTCAGCAGGGTGGGATTTATGCAGGAGCCACCACAGGTCTCTCCCGCAGGGAGCCAGACACAGCACAGGGAAAGGATGAGCCGCTCTTCCCATCTCAGTGACACCCTGGACGGGGAGAACAAGGTGGTCACAGTAAAAACCAGCCAGCTTGGAGGGGAAGCGGCCAAAACCCCACCGCCTGCAGCCCGGGTACCCCCTTGCTGCTGACACCACCCACGAGGAGCTCTGGGATCTGCCTCCTCTGCTTTTTCTGGGTGCCCCAGCTGGCTCTGCCCATGTACCTCATCCTTCCTGGTGAGCTGCAGGCCCAGTGACAGCCACGTCACCTGTGGGGACAGGAGTTTACAGCCACCCTGACCCCCAGGGATCCCCATCCCCAGGACGCACGCTGGGCACTGGGGGGTAATGGCCTCGCTGGCAATTGCTGCCTCTTCCCGGCATTGTTCCACTGAAGCCGGCAGAGATCCGGCCCCACCTGCTCCCGCTGCTTTCGGTAGCATTCAGCCCTCCTGCTAATTGCTTCAATTAGCAGGGGGAAAAATTTTTTTCCAAAGGTTTTGCTGCCTCACTCCTCACGTTGCCTTCAGTCCTGAGCGGGTGTAAAACCCTGCCACGGGGGATGGGTTACGTGAGCACGTCTCCCCCGCCAGCGGGTCTGGGCAGGGAAGCCCGTCCTGCCCTTCTCTGCCCGCACAGCCGGCACGGATCAGTCTTTGTCAAACTGCAGCTTTCTCACTCTGGAAAGCCATCCCATGCAGGCATGAGAAAGCCACGGGCCCCCTTTCCCGCTCCACAATTCGGCTGCCTACAGTATCCGGAATGACCCCAATCCGGTGCCATGGGAGGACAGCCCACATGGGGAGAGCCATCCCAAGGGATGGGCACGGGTCCCCAGCTGCAGCTCTGCTTTTCAAGCCAATGGCAATTCAACCCTCTGGGATGGCCCATCCGGCGGGATCCTGGACCGCAGCCCACGGGCCACGCAGAGCCAGGGAGAGCTGAAGCCACACATTGCTCCGGGCCGATGGAGGGGCACAGCGCCCAACCCCAACCCTGCTTTTTGGGGTAAATCCAAGCGGAGTCACTCCCAGGATCAGGTCAAGGAGTGACTTTTCCATAAAGCCATGGGAAAATCTCACCCGCGGTTGCTTTACGGGATCACTCACCCTCCTTCTACCCACCACATCCCAGCCAGGGCGAGGAGGTGCAACGCAACTGGGCACGGACAGGTCGGCTCTGCAGAGCTAAACTCTTTGCTGGATTCCAGACCAGCTATTTTTTTTTCTAGTTGATTTATCACACAGCGAGGGATACAGACTCATCCATCGCTCGAGATGCTCCACCTCGCCCAGCCCGCGCTGCCAGATCAGGCAGGAGCGGGGCTGGCTGGGATGGTCACGCACACACCATCGCACGCGCCCAGCGAGAAGGAAAACCCGCCGTGAAGTCTCTTAATGTCTCCTGCAAATGAAGTGTGAAACGTGCTTTCAAGAAAACAAGGGTAACGGAGCCTCAATAAATATTTCATCCCAGTGGGAAAGCAGCGAGGGGGAAGGTTGAGCGGGCAGAGACACCAGGAGGGATGGGAGGCGGCAGGGGCTCCGGCTGCAGATGCAGCAGGGATGGAGGCTGGAGGGGGAGGCAGCCGGGGCAGGCAACAACAGGAGCACCATGGCCTGACCTTATTTCTGTTTGCCGCTTGCCCTGGGGGCTACTAGGTTCGAGGCATCACCACAAAGCAGACCTGGAAAGGGGAGCAGCTCTTGTGTTCCTGTTCGTGCCCGTGGCTAAGGTTGGTGATCCTGCTCCAGCCGGGAGCCGAGCTCCTCCGAACGCCCCAGCCTAACACTTCCCAGCAGACAGGCAGCTGCCTGGGCCTCCCGTCCGTCCGTGCACCCAAAACGCTCCCATGCAAAATGGCTGGAGGATGCTCGGCAGTTCTCTGGAGAGGAGGGTTTGCTGAGTGGAAAATCCTTCGCGCCTGATTTCCACCCTGTTCAGAGTCTTTTGGGCTGGTGCAGAGCGGGGCCCCCGGAGTCGGCTGTGCTCGGGCCCGCGGTCAGGCTGAAACCCAGCACTTTGGAAAGAGGTGGGAGAGGATCTCACAGCCCAGCGGAGACGGTGCTGGAATGGGATCGGACTCACTGATCCAACATTCACCAGAATACTGAGAATGGCAGCCTACTGCCGCCCTCCCCTCTTGGCTTTTCAACAGGTGAAAAAGCCCTTCCTAGAAAAAGCCTTTTCTCCCCCTCCCCAGCAAAGCCCAGGTTAGAGCCCATCGGATCCCGCAGGGGTGGCACTGACTACCAACCAGCAGCCCCAGTACACCCAGTACCCCACAAACAGCATCACGGGGAAACTCTGTGGCTCGGATGAGCCAGGGGCAAGGCTGGTAGAAGGGGAAAAAAAACCCACCCTGGTAATAGAAGTCTCCGTTGGGGTGGAATATTCCACCACACCTTAGAAAAACCTCTCTGCTGGAGAAATAATCAATAGAACGCAAACAAAATCCAGCTGAAAACACTAAATGTTTCCACATGCCCTTTTGGAGGGAATAAAATCCTACAGGATAACCTTAGGAGAAAACAAAAGCCAGGCGAATAACTGGAGCACAGGTCTCCTTTAATTACCGCGGCACGGTGAGAGATAAAACAGAGATCCTTCGGAATAAACAAAAGGATTTGATTTCCTCCACTTCAGCAAAGGCAGCCACCATTTTCGCGGAGAGGTTTGGTTGGGGATTTGTTGGGCCATCATGTCCTTGCTGACCGGCGAGGCTTTGGGCTCCCTCCGAGGGAGCCAGAGGCTGAGCCCCGGGCTTGGGACTTTCAAAACTTCACCCAGTTGCGAAGAAGTAGGGTTTGGAGACGGGCAAACTCAGCCCTACCCACCCGAGCAGCCAGAAGAGTTAACTTAGCCAGAAGAGTGACTTAAAAAACCCAGCTCAACGCAAAGTTGGACCTCATAACCCTGAGAGGATAAGTCAGGACCTTGCAGGGAACCACAACCCTGGAGCTTCGCCCGGACGAGGCTGCAGCGCAGGGGGCTCAGCGCGGCCCTGGGATGGCGGGAGCGGGATGGCGGGAGCATCCCAAACTGGGCAACCCAGCTCGCAGCCCGCCCCCCACCGCCCGGGCGCCCCTTCCCACCGCAGCCCCAAATTCAAGCGAGATCCTTTCCCTCGCCCCGTCCCCTCTGCAAAGCTGCCGTGTCCGGGGCCGGGGGGTGAGGGCGGCGGGATGCCGGAGCCGTACCTGGGCGCCCGGGCCGGGCAGGAGCGGGCAGCGGCGCAGGCGGCGGCGGAGCCGGGTCCGGCGGCTGGCGGGGGACGGGCCGCGACGGGACGGGCGAGGAGGAAGGGGAGGTCCGGAGGAGAAGGATAACGATAATAATAACAGCGATAATAATAATAATATAATACGAAGAAGAATAATCACCGGAGCGGAGGAGCGGGAGAGCCGAGGCGGGTCCGACCAGCGGGGGTGGAGGCGAGCGGGGGAGGAGTTTGCCCGGGGGCCGGAGCTGCCACCCCCGAGCACCGCCCCCGCAGCCCCCGGCCCCGCACCCCCCGAAGTTTGCTGCGGGAGGGCGCAGCCACGGGTTTGTCCCCCCGAAACTCCTCCGCGGGCTGGAGCCGGGCCGGGGGAGCCGGGCCGCGGCCCCCTCAGCCCCCGGGTGCCTACCCCACAGGGGAGGGTGCAGGGGGGCGCCCGCTCAGTCTGCCCCCAGCCTACACCCCAGTGTCTGCAGCTCTCCCGGGGGGAGCACACACTGGCAGCATCCCCTGAGCATCCCCAAACTCCTAGGTACCCCCAGGGCACCCTCAAGCCTGAACCCTGCAGCACCCCCGAGCCCGGGTCCCACAGCACCCCTGGGCACCCCAAACCCACCCCCAGCAGCCCCCTGAGCACCCTCAGCCCCATCAGTGTCCCCGGTGCTGCCACCACCACCGCCCTGGCCCCGTGCCGAGGGTCTGGAGGCTCCAGCTCTGGCTTGATCCATGTCCCAGGTGATGACACCCTTCTGGCCGCCAGCGCAGGCAGGGATCCGGTGCTGCAAACAGCCGGCAGAAAAACCCATCGCATCGCCGCGAGAAGGGTGAGCTGGGGCAGGGAGGAGGATGCCAAGCCTAGACGGTGTTTTTCACACAAGGTTACCCCCCCACACCCCAGAACTCTCTGTAAAACAGAGCCGACCTTTTGCATACATCGGCTTCCCAGCGCGAGGCCGGCTGCATTACGGCGCTCGGCCCATCGCTGCTGTGCCCCAAGTACATGCCAGCACTGGGGAGCCACAAACACACATGCATGCAGAAAGGCGTTGCCCCCAACATGTGTTGCCAGCTGCTGGGAAGCTCTGAAGCTCCAAACCAAGAGTCTAAGCTGGAAAAGGTGCAGCTTGCGGCTGGCATCGCCTTTGGAAACAGAGAGCTGCTCGCCTCTGCGAGCTACGATAAGGATAATCAAATCTCATGCCTTGCACCACGAGCTGACCGCTGCGAGCGTGAGGATTGCTGTGCGAGGAGAACATGTGTTCGCCTGCTTCTCTCTGATTTCGGTCTCTATGGGGCACGAGAGCTGGTGCAAGGCAGTGCAAATTGGTGGGATTAATGCAAGCACCCCATTACAGCGAGTCAGTTGAATCCTCCTCTGCCTCAGTTTCCCCTTTTATAAGGAAGGGACAACACCGATACTTTTCCTCCATGGAGAGCAAGCTCTAAAGCTGGGGAGAAAACACCACTCACCTTCTCCTCCATCACCCTCGCCATCAGTCAGGGCATCCAATTGGCCACAGATTGCTCTCCCTGTTATCCCAGCTCAGCCCTCGCAGCTGCTCGCTGCCGGTGCCAGGAGCCCGACCCGCTGATTCCTCCCCAGGATCCAGCGGCAGAGCTGAGCCAGGAGGGAATAAATACTTGTTTGGATGCAAACGGCTTTGCGCCTTTTAGCAAAAGGGCAGTATGAATTATGAAATGCAAAGGCGAGATAAGTGGAACCTGTCACAGCACTTACCCTCTGTGCTTGCAGGATCTGAGCGTCTGCCGGCTGCGGGCGAAGGGCTGCGTGGCACACACGTACACCCGCACACAGCCCAGGACGGCAGGGAAGCCTCCTATTCCCCTGCCGATAAAGAAACCCGCATTACCAACCCCGGCACATCAGAGGGCTGGTAAATACAGAGAAGCATCAAGCGAGAAAAACAAGCACGCGAAGTATTTCTGCAGAAGGTAGTAGCATTTTCCCTTAGCTGGGCTTCAGAGCTGCCGGAGGGATGTGAATTAGAGACATCCAGGCGAGCACAGAGGAGGAGGAGGCCAGGAGAAGTGAGAAAGTCATTTCCTGGGCTGCTCTGGGCAGGATGTGAAGAGGTGATGACAGCCCAGGATGCATGGAGAGCCGCTTCTCCCCTTGGAAAGCGCTGCCAGGGCCACAGGAGGCATTATTACGGCTAATTCAGGAACTGACATTTTGCCATTTCCATGGGTGGACGTGGAAAAGAGTTTCTTTGGGATTAAGGTGTCACTTGGCTAACATGGGGATGAGATTGCTCAGATCCAGATCAAGCTGCTTCATCACCCCCGTGGCTCTGGCCTGAAGCAGGCGAGCGCTGCAGAAGATCACGACAAAGCAGACGTTAAACAGCATCGCTCTTGCAAGCAGTGTTATCGGCTCGCGTGATTTCACTGCCGGTCTCATTTTTTTCCCCCCCAAGCCATGTTCCCTGTCATCGGTTCATTATTTTTTAAAGCAGCACGCAGGCGACCAAACAGAACACAAAAGGTGGGATTCCCACCTTGGTGGCAGTTGAGAAAAAGCTTGGAAACGGGAGCGTCAGATGCTCCGCAGCAGGGAAGAAAATTAAACCCGAAGTTGGTCTTTTCAGCCGATGTGGTTTTAAATAAAACACATGGCTTGGGAAGCCCAACTGGAGTGTTTGCTTGGGGTTAGTACTGCTGGGAAACCAAGCAGCAGCTTGATCCAAAATACTTTTCAAGTTCTTATCTCTGTTTCTTTGGGGGGGGTGGGGGTGGGAAGGAAACACAAAGCACCTGCAAAGCGTCTCTGCCTCGCCAGCATCTTGGTGTCTGCCGCCTCTGGACACCGCAGGCAGCTCAGCCTGCTCGGGCCCTGGGTGCACAGGTGTCCTGGCAACACAGGGATCCTAAACCTGCCAAAATCTCACCCTCCGCAGCCCTCAGACACTGCAGTACCCGCATATACAAGTGACTTTAAAGCTTGTAAGTATTGGGGCTAAACTCGGCTCGGCTCAGGAAGCACGTGTGAGTTTTATGGGATTCCTTTTTCCCAGCGCTGAAAAGGATTTTACTGACTAGTTTTAAAACAAAACCATAAAATACTTTTATTCCCTTCTGGTTCTCTTCTCTTGTAAAAAAATCTAAGCCCACAGGCTTCCGTACTGCACACGGATGCTTCACTCCCGTTATCAGGATGAGCGTTCAGCTGAACAACACAGCGAATCCTCGCTGAGGTCCTTCTCCTGCAGCACCCGCACACGCAAACCCTGCAAGGCCTCCTCCACGTCTGCGCGCGCACACACGGCCACGCTGCAGAGAAGCCCGGCGCTTGCGGGTGCCCTTGCATTACTACACCTTACCCTCGTGCACCTCAGCACATCAATAATTTCCTTCCTGTTCAGGCAAGCGCTTCCAACTGGCCCAAAACGCTGATGCTGGAGGATGCTCAGGAGCTGAACCCGCAGCTGCTGGCATGGGAATTTATTTTGTTCGACGCTGGATCTTGCTTTTATTTTCATTGTTAGTGAGCCTGGCGAGGCTGTATCAATCAGAAAAAGCCTGACGGTGCAAAATGTCATCCCCGCCAGCGCCCAGCCTGCTCCTCACGGGTTTGAAGCGATCTCCCTGCCTTGTGCGCTCCAGACAGCAGGGCTGCTGGGCTGTAAACGGGGGCGTTAGAGCATGGAAAGGACCTTGGAAGTCAGCCAGAGCAACCTTCAGCCCTCCTGTGTTTCTGGTGGGGGGGGTAGGAGCACGCACAGGGCAGTTACAGCATCTCAGTGCGCTGCACTGATCCCCTCGCTGTACCTTTTTTGCTCCCAGCATGGCCCTGGGAGCACATCGCCCACAGCCTCCCAAGCCCGCTGCTCCCTGGGGAGGGCTGTGGGGAGCGCAGAGTTAATGCACAGCTTTCCCCTCTGCAGCACACTCCCGCCAGATGTGGATTAGTCATTATACACCTCGGTGGGTTCGCTTTTGCCTGCACAAGCACTGGAAAACAAACGCAACCGATCGCACAAGAAACATTCAGCAGAAGTTGCCCAGAAGCCCTGACCTCTCCCCATTATCCCAGCGATGCGGCTGCAGACGATGCCAGGCAGAGGCCACACGTGCCCATGGATCAGTGTCACAGAGGTCACTGCACACCCCCAGATCTGATACGCTTAGGGGACTGCAGAGAGCCCCCCACCCAATGGGCTGGAAGAGAGACGTGGCATGGTGCCTGCACACCCATTTAATAGGGTGGATGGTTGTTTTCCCCTGGCAGCTGGTCAAAGGAGGTCACCGTTCCCAAAAAAAAGAAAAAAAAAAAAAGGATCCTTCTCCATCACATGTGACCGCCTGGGAGCTCCAAGGGGGGCGGCAGTGTCTCCAACAGGAGACACACTGGGACACACAGGGCTGCCCGCCGCGGTGGCATCCTGGCATCCGTCTCTGCTGTGGAGGAGAGGCAGAAAGAGCCTCGGGTAATGTCGTTAGGCAAGAGTTATGCCGTCTCCTTCCCAAAGAAAGATAAATGTCATTAAAGCTCAGGCCTTGTGTATTTTACATCCAGACATGCAATGAATATTCCCCCTCCCCTCCCTGGGTGGGGGTTTACAGCTTTCCACCGCAATTAGGCAGCAGTGTAGTATTAACCCGTCACGTTCCCGGAGCACCAGCCTGGGAGCAAGACCTTTGCGCAAGAGCCACTTTGACTTTGCTCCTTGAGCTGGTTCAGTACCTCCATCCCGGGCATGGGAAGCAGCGGGAGAGCCCATCGGGAACCCAGATGCAGGACATGAAGCTACCGAGGGGAAATCCGTGCAGCCCTTGGGGTGCACAAGCCTTGCACATCCCCGGTGCCAAGGGGCCCTCGCAGCCCTCGGCAGTGCGAGCAGCAGCACGCACAAAGCAAAACACCCGGAAAGCATCCCAGCTGCCTGGTGTTCACACAGGAGGCTCCCTCCGCTCCAAGCCAGGGATGCTTTTCTGATTTATGAGCCACCTAAAGTCATATTTGGAGCAGTCAGGAGAGATTTTTTTTTTTTCCCCCCACCCCGTGCTGCAATTTTTAAGTGCCTAGTTAAGGAGCCATTGGCTTCTCACCATCTTGGTTATTTTCCTTGTTCAGTAGCAAATATGCAACATGGAGCTTTATCCCTGTGCTCCTAAGCCCTGCCAGGGGCTGTGGATGCTCCTTACCTCACCCCAAGATAGTCAAGATAACAGGGAAAGAGTCCCATGTCAGATTCTCAGCCCAAAATTGGCACGTTTGCCCTGAGTTGGGTAAACACATCCCTCCAGGTTCATCCTCCCCCAGGAGACACCGCATGAGCCGTGCAAAGAGAGCAGGCTCCCTCGCAGGGGGTCTGGGTAAGTTTGGGGTTAAAAGGGGGAAAACAAACAAAAAAAAAAAAAAAGAAAAAAGTCAACATCTGGGGCAAACCCAGCAGTTGTATCCAATGGTATGGCTCTGAGAATGGCAGCAACCCGTGGAAAACTTCGAGAAACTAAAAAACCCACGTTGATTTTCATCCCCCTACCCCCCTTGCCCAGTGCTCATGGGGAGGCAGGATTTTCCCTGGCCAACGTGGGGGTCCCGTGGGGAAAGCGCCATTGCTCTCCCCATCACTAGTGGGTGCAGCGCTGCCGTGAGCCACATCTTCCCTTCCGCCCTACCACAAACACGAAGCCTAAATATTTGATGCAGCCAAGTAGCTTTTCCCAGCACCAGGAAGGAAACGCTGTGCCGTGCGAGCAACCCAGGGCTCTCCAGCAAGGAGAACAAGCCCTTGGGGAGTTTCGCCCTGTCCCGGTGCCCATGGAAGAGTCCCCGGTTAGGGGAGAGGGGCTGTGGGAAGGCAATGCTGGTGCGAGCGGGGGACTTCCTCGGGCACCACGGTGCATCGATCAGCTGAGAGGTCTCTGTGCCTGCCAAGCCACAGCCCTGCTTGGCTTGGCGGAGGTTCATTGATCGCCACCAGGCACGACCGCAGCACTGGGTTCGTAGGAAAAACATGCCCTGCGGGATTTGCGGCTCCCGCGGCTTCAAGCGGGGCCAACACCAGGCATGGGGACAAGCCCGCTACAGCCTGATGGTCCCAGGGGAGTTGGGGTGATGCTCAGGGGAGTGGGAAGGAAGGACAGACAGAGCAGAAAATTAACTCCTTACCACACCTACACCGACCACTTCTCCAGGCTCATGGTTAACACAAGCTCAGCGGTTCAGTCGGAGCATCCTCACAGGGATCAGCCTTGGGCTGCCCATGCAACGTGGCAGCACGAGGCAAACAGGATGAAGCCAGGCTCCTGTGCTGGCCACAGAAAAGCTCAGGAGCCGCCAGCAAGGGGAAGGGGGTGCAGAGGTGCTAACCCGATCCCGACCACCACCAGCATCCCTAAGCCCCAGCGCAGGGCAGACCTCCACTGTGGGGGCAGCCCCCAGGTTTTTCCCCACCTCCCCTCTTTCTTTTTGCAGCAGAGCCCTCTCCAGCCTCCCTGGCTGCCTTTCAAAGCCATGCTCCGGCCATAATCAACACAGCACAGCCTGCCAAACCCTGGTGCTGGCTGCTGCTGGCCACGGGCATATGAACCTGGCTCCGCTCTCCTCGGCCATAGCTGGCAGAGGCGCCAGGGAAAATAGAGACATTACCCCGATGACCACCCAGCCACATCTTCCCTGCCCTTCTTCACGCTCTCGTCATGTCAGCTCCTTCCCAGGTAGCTGCAGGCCCACAGGGCAGACGGGGATGCAAAACTGCTGCTTACAAGCTCAGGAGAGCAACGGTAAGATGGGCTGTTCCTAGAGCAGCCCCCACCCTCCCGGTGGTGCCTGGAGCATTGGAACCCTGTAAATCCCGGGAGGTGCTCACGGGGTGGGGATGAGCGGCAGCACCTTCCCCTCCCATTGCCGAGCCGCGCAGCCCATTTTGCGAGGCTGGGAAGGATGCTCAGCCCCAGTTTCTGGCCCATTAGCCTCCCTTCCTGCAATCACCTTCTCCGACTGCTTTACCTCCCGCTGAGGCACTGGGAGCCACTTGCAGCAGCACCGGGAGGGATGCCCGGCTGCACGCAACGCAACGTGAACACAGCCACGCGTGCTGCAACAGGAGCAGGGGGAGGTCGTGAGCGGGTTACTGAAATGCAGCCGTGCTCCTGGAGTGTAGAAGAGCGTGGGCTGAGGCAGCAGTGCCAAAAGGTTTTCAAACATACTCAACTCCTGAGCAACGGCACTTGCTGCCACCCCAACTCCTCTCCATCCTGCTCCCAAAGAGACCAGGCCACCAAAATGAGCTGGTCTCACACCTCCTTGCAGCCCCCCTGATGGCTGGAAGTGCGGGGGAGGGCAGCGGGGGTAGGGGCGGCCACAGCCCCTAAAGCATCCCTGCCTCCCCAGCCCAGGCCTGCTCCAGCATAGCCCAGACTTGTCCTCATTTCAGGCTGGGCAAGCGGCGGCCCAGCCCCAGAGGTAGTGAAATGATGCCAAACCTCCTAATGGAGCTTGACAGCAGTGGGATTAAAAGCACAAGTGAGATCGCAACCCCTCTGCAATCAGCTTCTGCCTTGGAAGAGCTGAACCAGAAAAGAAACCTCCTGGCAGTGGGGAGGGGTGGGAGCACACACACAGAGTGAGGATGGCAGGGGCTGGGGGGGTGAATCTCACCCATCCCAAGCCCTCTTCGCTTGCCCTGCCAACATATCGTCAATAGGAAGGAGCCAACCTCCTCCCCGCGCCGGCAGCACTAGTGAAGGGTTTCACCAGCAACAGCCCCAATTCCAACTGGTCCCCGTGGGTTTGTACTTCTACTGCCCTAAACTTCAGCTGCAGAACGGCCCACGCCACGCGCTGCTCATCCCCTCCCCTCCATGCCTGCGAACTCAAGGCAGCGCACAAGGACCCTCCTTCTCCCTCTCGTTTGGGTGCTATGCTTGGAGCAGTGCCACTGATGCTGGAAACAACACCCAAGCAGCCAGGTCCCAGCTGGAGATGGGAGGACTCGCTCGGATGCGAGCGGGTGCTCAGCAGGACACCCGCAGCCCCTTTTTTTGCAGGATGGGGTGCACACAGACCCTCACAGCTGGCACCAAGCCCTATCTGCCCCAGAGCACAGCCCTTGTTTAACTTAAAAGGCAGCACTGACCACAATTCCCACCCAAAGGATGCTCCGGCAGCACTGCTGCCCCAGGCCTCCTTCATCTTCCTTCCCGCAAGCAGGAGTATCTCAGCATCTCCCCCAAACGGGCTTTTGCAGGGATGAAGTGGGGTGAGCTTGCACAAACCACACCGGGCATGGCTGCTAAGTCACCCTCCAAAATTCAGCAACGTACAAGCACCATCCCAGCCTGTTTTCATCCGAAACCCGGCGGCTAGAGGCTGCTCTCCTGCCTGGCAGTTGTTTGTTCCCCACAAAATACAGGGGAAAGTGGGGATTTTTTACTGCAAGAAAAAAAGGACCCACTCGAGGGACCAGTGCGCGCACTCAGGAGCGGTGGGAAGAGCTGATGGGTTTTGGCACAGTGCTCGGGCTGAAAAGCTAGCTCCAGCTCCAGACCTTGTTTTGCAGTGACCTGTACAGAGAATTGTCTTCTTCCTTTTTCTTGCCAAATGGAAAGAAAAAGAAATCCTTCCAGGTCAGAGGAAAGAAAAGCATCTACTCGCGGGTCAAGTGAAACAATCTGATGCAGGCTTGAGTGCACTTTTATCCTCCATAAAACAGGAAAAGATTCAATTTCCATCTGAAAAAACATCTAAAAATAAAGAGAAAGGTTTTTTGGAGTCAGAAGCACTCGATTTTGGTTTTTAAGTCCAAATGACTTGCTGAATTGAACCCCACTTTGCAAAGCACAGGTTGACCCAAAAGTGCAGAGGGGTGGGGATGGGATAGGCTGATGCATTGATCTGGAAAATTTCAACCATGCCGAGATAGCACCAACCACAGCGGCAGCAGCCACCGCAGGGGCCAGCCTGGGATGCCCCCATGTCCCCGATATGCAGCCCGGGTACCCCAACCTCAGCTCCTGCCAAGCCTGGTGTCAAGCCAAGGTGCTGGGAGGGAGGTGTTTGTTCGCCTCCACAGCGCTTTGTTCATCTGAAATGAGCTGTCATTTTCTTGCCTCCTCCCCACCAGCCAAATGCTTCTTGACAGCCCATTTAAAACTCAATGCACCCGATTACCACCAGCTGCTCACAGGCATCACAAGACACTCTTCCATAACCCCCCCATCCCTGAAACAAAAGCCCTGCCCTGAGCATCACTCCTCACCCTTCCCAGACCCACCCACACCCAGGGGCTGCTGAGGTGGTCCTTCTTGAGCTAGTCCAGGTCCAGGTCCAGCTCCGCTCCCACACGCGCGGCCCCAGCCAAGGGGACACCACATTTCCTCATCACAGAAATGCCAGCACCTGCTTCCCACCACCCCTGCACAGAGGAGAGCTGCCCTCCCCAGCTCCATGCACCTGGGAGGGCTGACCCCAGACCCCACACATCGCCTGAGTCCATTAACGAGTCCCCGGAGCACACACCTCACTGGCATTTTGCTTAACCCCGGCTTTTAAGGAGAGCTGCAGAGCTGTGCCGCCTTTCAATTTTTAATTTGCTCTAAACATTTTGGTCCTTTCCCCTGGGGACTCCCAGTTAATAACTTCTGCCAGCAGCAGGGCCACCCCATAGCTGTGGGGAAGGTGGCAACTGGGGACAAAGGAGAGGAAAGCAGCTCCACCCCAAGCTGCTCTCATTTGGAGGAGCTAGACCCCTTTGCATGCATGCCCCAGGACAAGGGGCACCGCTCCAGTGAAAAGGCCCCCAGTGCCCCATGGAGATGCTCCATGGAGGAGCTCCTCAAAGTGGACCTGACACCTGCAGAGACAGGGTTGTTGCAGGGTGGAACACCTTCCTCCTTTTCATCAGACACCTCTGTGGGGTTGGGTCCCTCCAAACTTCACAGCTTGCTCAGCTTTACCGCAATGCCGCAGCACATGGCCCTGGCACAGCCACCTCTCCTTCCCCACCGGCTGGCACCAGCACGGTAACGCCCTGGAGCAGGGACATGAATACAGCATTACTTTCCAGTCCCAGAGGCATCTTTCTCATTTTCCACTGCCTTAAGCAACAAATGTACAAACAAGGACCTGCCAGGCATGAGAAACGTGACCTGAGCTGCTCTGGGAAGGGAGATGCCACCGGCACAGCTGGGAAGATCAGCCCAGGTCACCTTGGAACAGGGGTGGGTTTTCTGTTCCCCAGGTACTGGGGGGTCCTGGTTCAGTTCTTCACACACCGTTTCTTGATTGAGAGGGTATGGGAAACTAATCAAGCACTTGCAGACATGTAAATGGCAAAAATTCACAGGAAAAAAAAAATAATGCCCTGAGCAGTTAAGCATCACAAAAAATACATGGGATCACAGCAAAGCTGCATGCCCTGCCTCCACCAGGCACCTAGGGAGAGCGTGCAAAAAGGGTGATACACAGAGGTAACAGCCCAGAATAGGGTCCCTCCCACCAAAAATTTGGAGATTAGGGAGCTCCCAAATCCCAGGGGATGCCTTGATGCTGCTTTATGCGTGCTGGCTCCCTCCCAGGAACTTGTTTGCTCCCTTTCTTCAGTGTCCAAACCCTCCTCTCCCAGACTCCCATAGCATCTCCCCATCCCCAATTTCCTAGGACAGCCTGCAATAAGCAGCTGTGGGACCCATCCTCAAAAGCCCCCCCGTTACACCTCCAGGCAGCCGTGGGACCCACCATGCCCCAGGCAGGGAGCGGGGACAGAGGCAGCCCCAGCCGAGCAGGGGGAAGCTGCCCCCTCAGCAGGGTCATCT
The DNA here is from genome assembly GCF_964199755.1 of Larus michahellis. Classification (NCBI taxonomy): domain Eukaryota; kingdom Metazoa; phylum Chordata; class Aves; order Charadriiformes; family Laridae; genus Larus; species Larus michahellis. The sequence continues at coordinate 23,758,146 of NC_133903.1, read as the reverse complement.
TCAGCTCCTCACCTTTCCAGACCCCCAACGAGGGGTTTTAGGCTGAAGGGAGCCGAGCCACTGACAGCTGGCCTCGGCTGCCACCTAGCAGTGACCCAGCAGCAGCAGGGACAGGGTGACAGCTCCTCCAGCCCGCTGGCTCCTGCTGCAGCCCGGGGAAGACATGAGGGGCTCCTGGGTATGCCCCACCCTAGACCCAATTTTCAGCTCCCTGAAACCAAAGTGGACTTCCGCAGCAGAAAGGGTGCTGTTGGCGACAAGCACTCCATCCTACACACAGCTCCCGGCGAGCTCAGCTCCATTTCATCTGTGCCCTACACTAGATGACGAACATGTGCAACACAACCCTCCAGCTACAAGCCTGAATCCCTGAATCTCCCCACAGGGTTATACAGACCCTGTTCAAGCCATAGCTCCTCATTTCTCTGCTTCCATCTCTGACATTAGCTTTCTATCCAGTCGTTTCCTAACAAGACGCAGATTTTCTTTCTCTACATTTTTTCAGCCCTTTCACATCCTCGAAATGCTGAAATTAAAACAAAATAGTCACAGAATCACAGAAAGGTTTGGGTTGGAAGAGAGCTTTAAAGATCACCTAGTCTAATCAATAAACTTCATATGCTGGGCTTTTAGCCATTACAATATTAATATTAAACCCTTTCTTGAGCTTTTCTTGGTGGTTTGCAGTATAGCATACCTCTGGCACGTTTATGTTTGCAGGCGGGCACAGAACAGCCCTTGAAGCCTCTGAAGACCTGAGGAACAGTCTAGGCACCAGCAAAACAGCTGAACGTCAGCATTCATAACCAGGGCACTTCTATTTTCACAGCTTTTCTCTGCATTAATAAACTCAAGCCCAAGAGGATTTCTTGACACAAGCAAGGAGCTACATAAATATGGCCAACATCAAGCATCAAGCTTTCTCTCACTGGATTGTTTATGGATCTCATTCAATACCTGTAACACAGGATTCCTGATGCTCCATATGTATGGCAATCTAATTCATCAGCAAATAAGAGCATCTTTTTCTTGGGGAAGGAGGTTTCTTTTTGTAAGTTACCAGCACTTGAGGCCTGAGCTGGGATACAATGACCTCTCCTAGCAGAAAGGCGTGTGTAGAGCATCCATGGTGTTAAAAACCAAAACCATCTCCCACACAACATCAAAACTGCTCATTTACTGAGGGAGGGATAAGTAGCCAGTTTCCCTCTCCTAAACTTAAACGATATATAACATTTGTGACACTCAGATGCTCTCCTGAACCATTACATTGAGGAACAATAAATCAGTATACCACCAGCATAACAAACCCAAACTATTTTCCTCAAAGTGAAAGTAACATTTACCACATGTACTGGGCACATCTGAGATGTTAGATTCCAAGTTTTTCAAGGGATTAAATTTTTCTGAACAAAACAAAAAAAAAAAAAAGAAAATGACAGCACAGTCCTACAGAGAGCCTTTCCTGCTCTCTAGGTAGCCTTCCTCAGCAGCTTCTCCAGCTCCAGCTTCTCCCCTCTTCTCACACCTTCTGTCTCAGGCTTGGGGGCCACTGAAAGTAGTCACTGGAAGTGGCTAAGCGTGCAGCTGCCAACACCGCAGACAGCGTGGTAGGAGGGACATAAAGTTTCTGAGACGGCCTTTGGTCAGACAGCCCACTGGCATGGCACAGGCCAACTGCAAGACCCCTGGAAAGGTCTTCATTCTTCATTTTCTCTTCATCTGCATAAGGAGGGAGACAGAAAAGAAAGATGGTATCTACATTGGCAACTCTTAAGAGCTCCGGTTTAGCTTCAAATTCCTTTTGCTTGGACCTTACCAGGTCACGGCAAGAGGACTTTCTACCACACATCTATTTGATGAGCCTGACACAGTATAATCCAAGAGCCTCTCTCCCTCTCCTCCCAGTGCTCACCCCTGTCTCCCCAGAGGTGGGAGATCAGATATGAATTGAGTAGCTCCTGTCTGGAGAACTCTGCCTCCACTCCAGACAGACAGTAGACAGCTCTCTTCCAAGGCACAAACAGGCACTGCCTTTGGCAAGTCAATCTACCTCATAAATCGGGCAACTCTCATATGGGTGTTGTGAATTCTTTCATCGTTCGGGAGATGGAAGATGAACACCCACACAGGGGCCTTACAAGGTTAAAACACACTTTTGACCCTTACGGTTGACAGATTGAGACACTCTAAGTATGAAATGAGCACAGGCTAACATATGGAGTGGAGAAACAAAGACTTCTGCATGAAAGCAGCAGAAAGTCTAGAAAAGACACCAAAAAAATCAACAGAGAAATAACCCTCAATTCATTTGTTCCCATTAAACATTTAGAAAATCATTTTGCTGCGCAAAGGTGAAACCGATGCATTGCATCCAGCCATTATCGTCACATCTCCATCCCACACAAATACCAACATTTTCATCTGTTCTAGTAAAGAAACAGCACCAGTCCTAGCACACCCAATAGTGAGTGCAAGACTCATAGCACAGTAACAGACTACTCAGCTTTTCGCTGTGTTAAATTTTACTGACAAATCTATTCGTACTGTTATGGTTGTCCAGCATAAATGGTACTGCCATAAGTAGAACAGAGGGATGTACAGCTTCGGGAAGTTGGGCCTTGCTGGAAAATCTTTCTATCTGATCAGGGTCATCTTGACTCACTTCTGCTGGTTGCTTGGAGTAGATAAAGGAGGTGTAAGTGTCTTCCACTGACTTGGATAAGACAGCAGGCACTGAGGACTCTCCAAGAGAATGAGGTGTCTGCAAATGTATACAAAAAACTCAGGAGAGGGTGTGATTAGTGCACACTCAGTTCATTAGCTGCCCTGACCTTTATTATCTCTCAAAGTCCACAAAGAACTGGAATGTCAGCAACCAGATGATTAAAAAAAAAAAACAACCCACCAAAAAAAACCTTGTTACTCACAACCTTGGCCAAAGGGCAGCTTCTCCTGCACAGCAAGCTGAAAAGAGTGACAGATTATTACAAGATACAAATCACCACGTCTTAGCAAAGACTTAACAGCTGGCTCATCTCTCAGCAGCCCCACGCAGAACACATGGTGGCAACAACAAAGGGAGTTTCTGCAAGGGAGTGGGAATCGAGTCACTGGAAGTCCCTCTGCATTTTTGCAAATAATACAAATTAAATTTAAGTTCCAGGGATGGTCACCCATGTCTCAGCCATAGACAGGGACTAGAGCCAATGTTTGTATTTGTTAATACAGCACGGAGGAGAAAAATAGAGGAACGACAGACAAGAAGCAATTCACCTTTCCTAACCATAGCTGTTAAAAAATTAGGTGCTTGTTCTCTAGGCTTCTTCTGTGGTCAAGGCAGCAGAAGAAAGGTATCCATCTTCAGAAGGGGTGAGTCACCATCCAGAGGTGCTTCACCCTTTGGCAAGAGCGTGTTCAGAAGATTGGTCCAGAACAAAACCATTGTTTTTACACAAGCAGATTTAAGCAATTTAAATTGGCCCCCAAAAAGGAACTATGAGACCCTCTCGAAGCAGCAAGGAGCGCTACCTGGCTGGGCAACAGAAATTCTGTGCTGACGGGATGCCAAGATAGAATAATTTGAATGACAGGCACCACAGGAGTCCAATTAACCAAACTACTCAGCTTGCTACCACCAGTCCCCTGAAAACCCCTGCCTAACATGCAGTAAAAAACACAATGGTAGGACAAAAAAAACCCCAAAACCCAACAGGGTTAAAAGATTATTATTATGTCCTCTTGCCACCTAGGTTATCCTTGTTGTGGGACAGGCAGCGTTACTGTCACTCCGCGGCAAAGCGGATGCAGACAGGGTGCAAGGGTGGACACTAAAAACGTTTGCTAGCACTGGAAAAAGCTGGGATGGAAATAATTAAAAGAGGCTGTTCAGTTTACGGAAGAGGCAAATGAGACAGGGTACCCTAGAGAGTGCTGCAAGGAAGTAGGGAAGTATCTACTTCTCCTCCTAATTCACACAATTAAGACCACCAGCGTTGAAACGGAAAACATGAGCAGTGAAAACTGGAAGGGAGGGAATGGTGATGCTCTAAGTGCCACAAAACCCTGAGGCCAAGCGATGAGCAGGAATCAGAGAAAGGAAACCTTCCTGTCTGTCCTCATAACTAGCTGACTGATGCATTTTCTCCCCCCTAATGTCTACAGGCAGGATTATTTTTTCATCCCACGGTCTTCTTAATAGAAATTCTTGTCACCTCTTCTGAATACTGTAACAGAGTTCACAGCCAGGGACAGAAAATGTGCCCAAGACTTCTCTGATCCAGTTATAAAATTCCTGTGCTTTGAAACTCACATAGTTTAATACTTGCAGGGGAGCATTTAAGTCAGCTCACGAGGACCCAATCGCTATCTGCCCACCTGCCTCCATCTCATCACACTTTCTCCTCACGCTTGCTACCAGAAACTTTCCTCTTCTCTCATTCCCTCAAGATCCTTTTCCCCAGCTTGCTTTCTTTCCACCCCTTTCAGGTAACAATCTCCAGAGCTATCAATTCTTACTGCTTTCCCCCCTCTGTCTAGGAAGTGCTTTGTCTCAGCCACTATCAACCTCCAGAAGCGTAAGGAGCTGTGGTTGTCCAAAACCCTGTAGGCACACTCCCATTTCCAGCTCTGCAATGCCTTCTGTGGCTCAACAAATCCTGAGTGATACTGGCTCCCCACTGAACCCAGAGTGGAGCGTTCACAAAATGCCATGCTGCAGGCCCTGTTAGACTTATCATTAATCACTATAAGAAGTAAACTTGCAACACCAGTGCCACATAATCTCTCAAATCACAGCCCAAACCGCAACCTTCCCAAACCCATCCTCCTAACTTAGAAAGAGAGGGCTGTGTGATTCAGACTAGTCCCACAATAACTTCCAGTTACTCACAGTAGCCCTCAGGACTGTGAATGGAGGGGAAGTAGAGGAATGAAGAAGGGCCAAGTTTGATCTATGAAGCACTGAAATGGTCAGTCTTATTTCCACAAATACCTTGACGTGCCAGTGGAGCACGAGTGTACCATCAATAACACCAGAAACAACAGCAAAGAGAAAAACGTATAGCTCTGAGCCCATGCTAATAGTCAGTCATTTCTTCGTCAGTCACTTAAAAAAAAAGATACATGTCGAAGCAATGAAAGGGTTACTCAAAGAATCTAAAAACAAGAACAACCCCTCTCAACAGCAATAGCTGAGAAAAAAAACCCTACCTTAACCACTGCCACAAGCTCTGTAAGAGTTTCATTTGTACCCTCCTGTGCAAGTTCAGGCTCTCGGTCTGCTTCTCCTGGGACACTCACTTCATCCAAAAGCATCTGCACACCATCCTCTGTCTCCTTCTTAGCAGACAGGTGCCATTGCTGAGGAGATGGACAAAGCAACAAAAGGTACAGCTTGTGTGGGGAGAAGGAAGCAGGATGCACTGGAGCAAATTACAGAGCAACCAAATGATACCTCTCAGAGATTGAGAGAGAGAGAAATGCAAAGGAACTTTTCTCTTCTGCTCTGAAGTTTTAACATTTCTATTTGGAGAAGTCTGGGCTACTTGGAAAGGACAGAAAAAACATGGAAGGACGGGAAATAATGTGGGCAAGAAACTAACTGTCACTTTAACTTCTCTCCTCCACAGTAAAATTCATCACTTGGAAAATATAGTTTTATTCAAGCAATGTTTTCTGGTTATTGCTTGCTGCCTTCTGAGAAATTTTACCATGAAGAAGTATCCTAACATAGCAGAGCTGATACAACAGTGTCCAGCCATTTTGCACTTAAGGGCCAGAGGGGTGGGGCGGTGTTGTTAATCCTGACAAGGCAAATCTAAGATTGGAAAATGCAAAGGGAGTTCCCCACTGCTGAAGAGGAGTTACCAGAAAACGCTAGCTGAGCAGTCACAAGTGTCATATTAGACAGGTTTCATTCCAGTTCAAAACATTTTGAGGAATTTTATAATTGACACTGATGATCACATTAGTAATGCAAAAAGGAAGTGTCGTGGTTTGGGCATAACAGAGAAGGAATTGTTTCGGGCAACTAAACAGAATAGCAGAGAAGGAAATGTTTAAAGTCTTACACAAAGAGAGATCTAGAAGACTGCACTTTCTGGAAAAGGATTCTAAGATCCTCCACATCAGACAGGAGAAAACCTGAATGCATCTACATTCCTCTAGTCTCCAAATAGCCAGCTATATCTGACATTTACACATATGGATATCTTGCTACAGTTAACCAGATTTTCCATAAAAATCACAATAAACTCACATTTGCAGAGTCTCAGTCACATTAATTTCTTCCAAATACATAAAGATGCTGGTTTGGGACCTCCAGTTCAGACGATGTATCGACAGTGCAAGGCCATTAATATCCAAGATATACAGCTTATATAGAGTTTTCCAGCACAGAAATGCAGTTGGCTAAAACAAAACCTAGGTAAAATGACTACTTTACAAGTTACTAACATTACACTAGCTTTTACTCTTAAGAGTAAACAACTCCACAAAAAAACTGCATGGGACTAAAACAGTACATATTTAACCGACCCCTGCAACTGATTTCATTGAACGATAGCTATGTCACAGTCAAATTCTCACCTGGTCACACAGTTCAGCCCTGCCCAGCTTTGAGCGTGCTGCTTCACCGTCTGCATCTAGAGATTCCTGCTGCAAGCAAAGGTCTGGCTCCACCAGTTCAGCATTCTCCTGCTTTTCACTGGGCCGAACATACAAGGCCGAAGGATTCAGTTCCTCAAATCCCTAGGAAAAACAAACAAAAAAAACAAAACAAAAGACCACTACAAACCACAGTACAGTCAAGAAAACCATATTGCAACTACCACAAAGAACAAAGAGGATTCAGCAAATTTCTAACAGGTTTTATGAAGAAGCACACCACCACAAAAAAAAGCTCCAAATTCTTGCAGAAATTGTCTTACTACAAAAATCAACTCTTCTCCCTCCAGCAACAAAATTACTCAGCAAACCCTCCCTCCCCCCAAAATTGAACATACACATGCAAAAATACAATCACAGGATCTAATCCTGCCAAAACACCCATTCTGCATCTCTTGATTAAAACAGATAGAAGCACTCCAGGCTGTAAAGCCTGAATTTCTGCTGAGATATAAAATCGTGGCAGTACCTTTCTAAGGGTTTTCATATCCACACAGTTCTTACTGAAACTGAGCTGAGACATTCAGATAATGACATAGATGGGCCTAAATCTTAAGTGCTCTCTAGACTGGCGTACAACCTGAATGTCTGTCCAAGGCACAACATGCAATGTACCATGCTTACGCTGCCCAACATTGTACATTTCACTAGCAAAGAGACTTTTTAAGCCAAGACCATTTCCATAATTCAGTTTGTTAATGGCATAACTAGTCTTCAATGTCTAGAGCAGAAGAGGCCAAGATAACGTATTTAACTATCTTGTTCCTTAGTCAACTGCCCCTGCCACTATGCAGTGCTACTTTAAATCAGACAATAAAATCTAATCAACTTACTCTCATTAATTGTTTGGATGAATCGGGGGCATCAACTTATGACTAACAAAACTTGCTGGAATTAACAAGTAGTGAAGTAACTAACACATCTCTTAACAACCTCTCAATTCCAGATGAGATCTACAGCTATTTTACTTTTTCATGTTATTTATATAAGATGTGTGTCAGCTCCAGATGAATCTGCAATACTAACAAGCTAATTAACTTAGGAAAAAAAAAATCAAGACCACCTAATCCATTGTTAGAAGACAGGATGACAATAATTTGTTCTGCTAAACCAGAACATCTCTGCTGAGAGATTCCATAGAGATATCATGAGATTCCACCTTAACCAAAAAGCAAGCTCTCCCCATGGAGTTAGACACCATGGGATGCAGTCACAAAATGGTAAGTTGCAGGACAGCAGGGAATACCAGTTTTGCTCTTCACAAAACTATTGCTTCAAGCTAAAGATCTTCCCATTACATGCACACAATCGATCCATCGATCCCTCCCCTGCCTTTCCTTTCAGCAGTACACGCCTCCCTCCTGACCTGGGAAGGTACGTTCTCCCCGCAGACATCAGCGCATCCCTCATCCCTCAAGACACAGTGGAAGTAGACATCCTCCTCGGTGGACGTGTCACACAAGAAGACATGCAAAATGCCATTCACATATTCATCCACGATGCCCACAAGTAGCTTGGAGCCACACAGCTTTTTAAATAGGAGAGTTGCTGCATTGGACCACGCATCCTGAAGAAGAAACAAGAACATAAAGTTACTATAAAACAGACCAACGTCCACTGCCTGAGACTTTCCCTTGTGCGCACTTGTCAAAAAGGCAATTAAGCTAGGTCAGGCTAAGGGCAAATACAGGGAAGTCAGGCCAACAAGCTTCCCAGCACTGGGAATCAACCTACCCCAAAGCCTGCAATGCTAGTTACGCTGGGAATGCCCTTTCATCCTAAATACATATTTCCAAACATCGTTCGATGGCATTCACCAGTGATTTTGCCACAACTGCCTAAAACACAGTTATTTGTTGTTGTTTAGTTTTTGTTTTTTAAATTCCTGGAATCATGTGATTATAAATGTTAAAAGTGTCAAAAGTTTTTAAGAAGAATCTAAGCCTCACCACAATGAAAACTGTGATTCCTTAACCTCCAAAAAACAGAGGAAATGACTTTTTTAAAAATATTGTCTTTAAAACACAGAAGAAGCAACTCTGATCACATGCTTTCCTCCTCAGGCTTCTTAACCAAGAGGTTTCCCAGCACAAAGAAACTTTCCTATGATCTCTATAATTCTTTGGCAATGCTGACTGCATCAAATCAATTCATTTAAAGCTCTGTCACAGAATAAATTTTTAAAACAGAGGGCTGGAGCCACCAAGACTTCAGAAGGACCGTAGAGAACTACTGTCAGTGGAAGAAACAGGTTTGTTTGTTTGCTTAACAGCAGCTATCTGTTTCTGCAACAATATAAGCAAGAATACTCTGATCATAAGGAAAACAGACAGCGGAATGGCAATCCCTTGCAGAGACAGAGACTTACAGAGCCATACTCTGCTGACTGTAACAGCAGCAATTCTGCTGTAAACATCAATGGGACCTGAATTAATCCAAATGTTTGCCCTTATCAGGGGAAAAAGCCAACCTCTACTTGATAGCTCTCATACGAATGTCAATAAAAAAAACCTGCATGTGAACACAGACCTCCACAGGTTTTACCCATGCCAAGGAACACGGGATGGCCTGAGCAGGGAGCTTCAAGTAGCACCACCTACAATACAAAACAAAGCCATCACCATTATAGCAAAAAAAAGAGCAAAACCAGTCAGAAAAGCAGAACTTCCTCCTCTTCTGGGTTTTAAAATCAGAATAGGGGCACATATTGGATTTTGCACTTATGATTGAAACCCAACAGCAGCTTTGGAAAACACTCTATAGCCCGAGAATGGGCACAGCAGAAATAGCAATATCAACTAATCCCTTATGCCTTCCCTTGCCCAAGCATCTTCCCATCATAATCCCTTATTTATGATTACAAAGTTAGGGACAGAGAGCAATGACTTTTGAACCAAAGAATGTCAATGGCCAAGAATAAATAGAGGCAAATGAGAGGGAAGAAGCAAATATGGAAAAGAAAAGAATAATTACCTCTGACACTGCATAAGCATCCCACTTGGATGGATGTCCATTCAGGAGGATGTTTACATCCATTCACAGAACCCAGGAAGGAGGATTAGGGAGCTTGCCCCAAAGTGACAGAAAGTGGCAAGAGGAAAGACTGAGGAATGAAGGCAGAAACAGGAAAGAATTTAGCCCAAAATCACTGCGAGGGAGTGATGGACAGGGTTGATGAGCAAAACAGGTCTTAAACAATATCACCTCAAGCATTAGCATGGAACAAGGAAGTGCCTGCAAGGCACCATTATGGAATAAAACCACAGATTCTTTCTTGGAAATCTGCATGCCAGGATGTCTTTCTGAAGGTGACAGGGAGTAGTCAGCATGGACTAATCAAGTCACGCTTGACCAACTTGACTACCTTCTGTGATGAAATGACTGGCCTGGTAGGTGAGGAGAGAGCAGTGGTTATCGTTTACCTTGACTTCTGTCAGGGTTTTGACACTGTCCTATAAGATCCTCATAGAGAACTTAATGAAGTATGGGATGGATGAGCAGACAGTGAGGTAGACCGAGAACTGGCTGAAGGGCCAGGCCCAGAGAGTGGTGATCAGTGGTACAAAATCTAGTTGGAGTTCAGGAACTAGCAGTGTACCCCAGGGATCAAACCCGGTCCAATACTGTTCAACATCTTCATTAATGATCTGGATGATGGGGCGTGTCTGCTGATAATACAAAACTGGGAGAAGTGGCTGACACACCAGAGGGTCATGCTATCATCATTCAGAGGGACCTCGACAGGATAGAGAAATGGGCAGACAGGAACCCCAAAGTTCAACAAAGTCCTGCACTTGGGGAGAAACACCACCGTGCACCACTACATGCTGGGGGCTGACCGGCTGGAAAGCAGCATTTTTACTATGAGGGTGACCAAGCACTGGAACAGGTTGCCCACAGAGCTTGTAAAGTCTCCATCCTGAAAGACATTCAAAAAATGTCCCAAGATGGTCCTGTGCAGCCTGCTATAGATGGCCCTGCTTGAGCTGGGAGGTTGGACAGGATGACCTCCAGGGGTCTCTTCCAATCTCAACCACTCTGTGATTCTCTCACCCACGTGTAATTTACTTACTTGAGGAATCTCAGCCAAGACTTTCGGACAATTTCGAGGTTTCCGTAATCTGGGTAGAACACCTCTACTTCTTGGTCATTGATCACACGGTGGATGATAACGCGGTACCACCATTTCGAGACCATTACACAGCAAAGCTGTCCAGGCTGTACTGAAGACTCAGGCATGATATAACGATCAGAAACAAGTTTATTTGAGTAACAGTGTCTGCAAAAGATTGTAACAAAAAACCGTGCTTGGTAGGATGCAGATGAACAAAGAAATATACAGGGCTTCAGAAGAATCCTCATTTCTCAAAGTCCCCATGACATGAATTTTCATGAGTTGTTTTAATAGAATCATAGAATGTGTTGGCTTGGAAGGGACATTCAAAGGTCATCCAGTCCAACCCCAATAGATGCTCCGCATCTCTGTTCTGCTACACTTAAACTGAAATGACAATAAAAAATGCAAACCCAAGCTTCTAACACTTGAATGATATTCTTGGGGTCCAACAAAAAGTTAATGGGGATTAACCAGAGGCTAAATACAGTTATTCTAGTCATTAATTCTTAACATTACCTTGACATGTCAGTGCTTCTTAAGAACCAGGTTCTGGAGTACTGTCTAATATACACAGTATCTGCCCGCAGAGTCTGTAATCACACTTTACATGTGCCCCACGGACATCAAGCATTTACTTTGGCACACAATTAACAGCAGCTGTAGTATGGTCAATGTAACTGACACAAAGCCATTGATGGGGTTTTGCTTTCAAATATAGATATGACGAAGGCCTATTACCTGTTGCTTTTTTGATAACTGTTGGAGATGAAGTAAAAGCCTCAACAGAGCACACAGGCAACAGTAGCACAGACAACAGGGAGGTGCAAAGGAACCCTGAAGTTCTTTTCCATAACTTTTCCAGCTTTTAAAGTTTAGGACTGTCTAGGACATAGCCAAAAAACCATGAATGGAATGAGTAAGCATTACGAATACATGTTTCAGTACAGCACCGGCATCCTTGTATCAAGTAATCGAGCCAGCAGTGACCATAACTAACAGCTGGGTGCCCTGTTCCCTCAGCGCAAACACATTCACAACAGGTAGTAGTACTGAATCAGCATAGCACGTACGCACCTCATCTCAAACATCATATCCTGCAGTTTATCAGATGTCTCCCTGCTGCAGATGTGGATGTAGAACTGGCTTGGAGAGACAATGAATTCCACAAAGACTCCAACCAAGCACCTTGTCTCCAGTGGTGGTAAACTGCAAAGGCTTCTGTCCTGAACAGCATCTGGGGGGATTTCTGGAGTCATTATCAATGTGGCTAGCAAGGACTGCTCCAAATCTTGAGGCTACAAATGGGTAAGAGGAAAGCGGCACTCAGATGTCTTGTCATGCACTGAACACACATGACTGGCCTTTTCATTAAGGTAAAAAATAGTTCTGCTTTCCTGAGGATCTGTGAATTACTGAGTATCAGAGAATCCCAACAAATTTTGCAAACTTGGATTAAAACTTTCCCTGAGATAGAAGCATTCATTTTCACACTCACTCTCCTCCTTCCTTCTTTCTTCCCTCCAGTGTAAAGAGGGGTGCAACAAAAACACCTTGCTCATATTCCTGCAAGGAATAAAGGAGAGGAACTGAAGTCGTGTCACATACTTAGACAAAAGTATTGAACGGCTATTGCTAAAAAAGCAGAACAAAACAAAAACCCACACCAAACAGACCAAACCAAACACAACCTACCTGTTTGTTGGATTTTACCCAAAAGATGCTATTTCTGTGTTCCGTGACCATGACGGAACACATGACGGAACCATCAAAACTCTATCTGAAAATGATTCAGAAGTGACAGAAGGCACAAATGCATCTCACTTTCACACTAGAGCTATTTCCCAAGGATAAAACCAAACAAAATCTACAAACTCTGTTCTTTTCTCACTCTAGACAAATTTGTACAACAGTGAGTTGTTAGTACAGGTTAAAATTTTGTGTTATTCTTTAGCTGCTGAAAACATTATTTCACTTGAACTAGTGCAGATGGGAACCTTAACCACACATCAGCTACTTTCACTGCCTCAAGAGCTTTCTTTTGCACCAATGAGCAGCACTCCTCCAATTATCAGAAGTCAAAAAAATATTTCAGCTTTACTCGTCGTGAATACGCTACAAGTTAACAGTGCATTATACATCAGTCAATGTATGGGAAATTTGTCTTCCAGCACGCCCCCCATTGCTTATTTGGCTAAATTCAACTGCAAACAATGGGGTTTTGCAATACTGGCTCTTTTAACCATTGTTTAAAGAAGCAGATGAGAGTCTCTCCTTTTGCAGACAGAGCAAGGGCTAATGCTCTTGAATTTTGTATTTTAGTCAAAATTTTTAACTCAAGAAAAAAAAACATTGAGTCAAATAGTGAGTTAACATTTTTGAGTTAAAGTGCAACTGAGGGAATTCTTGCTTGAGCAGCAGCATAACATCTTAAAAAACCTTATATTTCAGGATTTCCTCTAAAAAGTGCCTAGGAATAATGGCATTTCTAAGGAACAGCTTTGCTCTGAGAATATCAGACTGTTACATGCACACATGATCTTTATAATCTAGCTCACACATTGGTAGGGTCAACAAGACATCTCTGTGGAAGATGTAGAAGATGTGTACTTAAAAACATGTTTACAAAAAAGCATCCCAATGAACAACTGTTCGTATGCAAAGTAACACGTTCCAACCTGCTTCCCTCCCTGTGAGGGATTTTTTAAAACAAAACAGCAAACTTGGTGTTTCATTGAGGAATACTAGCTGTACAAACACCTTCCAAGACTTATACTGCTAGGATCTTTAAATAGGTTCCCTTTGCAATACACAGGAGCAAAAATCTGACTTGAGGTTGGGGTTATGAGGACCACATCCTCCCCACAAGCAGACTTTGATCTAAGGGAATTCCCTGTGAACTTCATCACACCAAACTAAAATTTCTTTAAAGGATCAGAAGAGCCTGCCAAAAATCTCTAAAGGGTATGTTTTATGAAGTGCCACACAAAACCCAACTCATAGTCCCACGCATCCAAGTTCATCAGTACATCAAACACCAAAGTCAGGAAGAACTCCTGGGACCCTTTCCCTACCTATGCCCTCTAACCATACGCTTGCGTACAGGCACAAGATGAGCTCAGCAGAGAAAATACCTCCCAGTAGGAGGACTTTCCCGAGAAAAAGAAGGCCTAAAGATGCTCAAAACAAAAAAATGGACAAATTCTACCAATCAGGTTTGGTAGTTCAGTGCTTCTGTATTGCTCTTCTCCATCCCTTTCTAAAAACCCACTGCTCAACAAAACAAAAAAAAACCCCAAACAAACAAAATCTCAAAATTTTCAAAGTCCCAACCAAAGAGCAGAGTTGAGACTGCAGGAATCAAGGTCTCTGAGGACCATTCCCCAGCTCTGTCACATAGCTGCTTGACACTTAAGCCCTGCCTACTGCAGCACGGGGAATTTCACACAGCTAGTCTAAGAGCAAAGTTATTAAAGTCTAGTTACAAGTAAGTACACCAAAAGGCATTACCACTATTACCAAGGAGCACGATGATACTTAACTGACCTTAGATGATCTGTAACTTAGATCTCAAGACCAGAAAGAGACAAGAAAAAGACCTAGTCTGGATACCAGGTCAGTATGAATCTGGTAACATCCAGACTCATCTAAAAGAAGTACAAACATTTTTGGAAGCAGCTGCGCATCAGCAATACAAACTCAACAGAAACAAAAGCAATAAAAAGAGTATCACCACCCAGATTAGAACATGATAAAGCTACAGATCGCTCATCCAGCCACTTGCTTGTTTGAGGCCATCACCCAAACCTACTGCTTGTGCTTCCACTGGCTCTGACTTCTCTTCTGTTAACAGGTGGAAGCTTTCTGGCTCACAGCTGGGTTCCAAAGGAGGCATCTCAACTGCAGGTGCTGCTGCAAAGACAATAATTTGGCTGTTATTCTTTGTGGGACTGATGCAGTGTTACATATTAAGCAGAAAAAGAAGACATCTGAAAATGAAAGTCTGAAAGCACTGGTGCCATTTTCCTCATATCTTGTAGCATTCACAGCCACCAGGATTCACTTGAGGGGCATCTTTCACTATATTAATAAATTAAAACAAAACATAACAAAAACCACTTGCTCTTGTAAGCATGCTAAGGGTTAAATAATTGCTAGAATGATGCTAAAATGAATTTTCTCCAGAAAAGTCAGGAATTTGGCAGGAAATGTGTGTGATTTTCTACCTTCTCTCATAGCTGTTATGGGAACACTGAGGACATCTGCAGTCTCTTCTTTTGTGGAACATTGTAGCTGTGCCTTTCAGACTAGTGCTAACCCTTCAGTCTCAAAAAGCACATCAGAAAGGCATTACCAGCCTGCAGAGCAGACTTTGAGCAGATCCTTCTAGTTTTGTTATCTATTGCCTGGAATGACTAGAAATTCCAGTCCTATACACACATTCAGGAAGTCTGTTCTCTGAATGGGCTAAACATACCTTCTTTCACCTCACACCAAACAACAGTGGCAACGTATAGAAAACTTCTAATTAAGCTCTCTGCTACCAAGGCAACTCCCTTGTGACAGCTGCTCCTGCAGCACCACGCAGCCCTTCTGTGCTAAAACCTAGGGGAACTGAGACTACTACAGCAACTGGAAATGCAGCAAAATCCCCCTGAAACACAGCTGCTTTGCCACAGTGCTTGTGAGACCTACATGCTTTCGGTTAAATAACACACTGCCTCACCTTGCGGCACCTCTTCCTTCGCCTCACCTTGCGGCACCTCTTCCTTCGCCTCACCTTGCGGCACCTCTTCCTTCTCTATCTCACTTGCCAGGTACTTCTTCAGGGTCAGCAAGGAACCTGCTCTTGTCTGCTCAACCACAATGATATCAGACACACTCCTGAGGACTTCAAGCATGGAGAAAAATCCATATTGCGTGTACTGGAATGCCCGGCCAAAGCGTCTGAAGAAGGCCTTATCAAAGTCCAAGAGCATAAGTGGTGAGGAACTCAGCAAATCCTCCAGCTCAGCCTTCACCGTCGCTGGCAGGACAGGAGCCCTGCCCCTCTGAGGGAAACTCTGCAGATTCTTAGAGGGAGAAGCAGCTCCTGCCTTCACAGCAGCACTCCTCCGTGCCCTAGCACTTCGCTGTCTAGCAACCAGTTTGGCAATCGCTTTGGTGGTCTCATCTGCAATGGCTACAACAAAAAGAAATAAACTATTAGACAACTAAAACAGCAAACCATTGAAAGCTCCACACGGGCAAAGCTCTTCTTTCCTTTCTTTCCTCTTCCCTCCACCCTTTTCAGAAGCTGGTGTCTCCTTCAAAAGCAATCACACTGAATTGTGGCCAATTTCCAGCAGGGCAACCACTTTTCCTCTCCTTTGTAAATACAGACTGAACGATTTTTAACAGCCAACAACCAATCTGCACCCTCCTCATCCCTATAAATCCAGATCTAAGCAGGAAGATGGGTCAAATTCTTGGATACAGGATCACAAGAGGAAATCCAGCTGCTGCAAGTTTTGTTGGGAAAACAGTAAATTGCTCGTTGCTCCTTTCAGCCAGAATCACAGTAAACCCCCGCTATAGAGCACCCACCCACGCAGGCAAGGTCTCCCTGGGGAGCAGCCCAGGTCTTTTCCATGCTTTTAAACAACTTTTTCTTGTCTTTCTGTAGCACTCTAAAAAAAAAAAAAATCATTTCACCCTTCCCAGTCAACTCTTTGCACCTACCATTTGTTTCCGCAGCTCTTCCCCAAAGAAAAAGAAAATGAAAACATTTCTTTGAGACATACTGAAATTCCTATGGGGTCAGGTAGGGAGACATTTACAGCTTCTTCCAAGAGGCCCCATCCCTGGTTTTGGCTCCTGCTGTAGACTACATTTACAGGAACGGCGATGCTTACCAGTTCTAGTGTACCCATAAGAAATGTTACTGCAGTTTCTAAAGTTAAGGGCAGATAGCAAAACGTACTCAAATAACTAGAAGCCTCTGATTTTTCAGGAGGAAAGAACGGAAAAGCATTAAAAGGCAGATCAAAATACAGGAAGAAACATCAAAGACAAGAAATTAAACAGAGCTGTATGAGAAAAATAACAGAGAAATGTGACCTACAGCTCTGGGAACTCATCCTGCACACACCAGTAAGTGGTTCCAAACAATTCCTCCACCCATAAGGAAACAACACCTCACCTTTGAGGATAAAAGTGCCTTTCTCGTAAGAACAGACTCTGACAACTTCAGGCATATCTGCCACCAGCTCCAAGGTGGACTGGAAGCCCAGGTCACATAGAGGGAGAGGTTTGCCAATCATGGCCATGTACTCTTGCTCTAGCTGTGCTGGGGTTAAGCCCTCTTTTGAAGCCATTAGCAGCGATCTCACCTCCTTCTTCAGCGTCTCCATAAGCTGCACCTTGTCTGCACTAAAGGGGCAACAAAAGCAAGCAGAAAACAACTTGTACTGCAGTTGCTCAAATACAGGCAAAAGACTTTTCACCACTTAGCAGCTAAAAGCTGGGGGTGGG